>NW_027365352.1:0-120344 GCF_046119375.1 Phyllobates terribilis
AAGGAGCTGGCATCTCACTCTCTTTGAATCTTTATCATGCTAAGAGGAGCAGGAAAAAGCAAAAAATTTCAGAATTGCACCTTGCAATGTGGAGAAATTACTGTTTGTGCATTTACAATATTCATTGATTTTTGCAATTGAAAAACGTCAGAAATGATTGAAGCTACTGACTGAATGAAAGGAGCTGGCATCTCACTCTCTTTGAATCTTCTTTATCATGCTAAGATGAGCAGGAAAAAGCAAAAAAATTTCAGAATTGCACCTTGCAATGCGGAGAAATTACTGTTTGTGCATTTACAATATTCATTGATTTTTGCCATTGAAAAACGTCCAGAAATGTTTGAAGCTACTGACTGAATGAAAGGAGCTGGCATCTCACTCTCTTTGAATCTTCTTTATCATGCTAGGATTAGCAGGAAAAAGCAAAAAATTTCAGAATTGCACCTTGCAATGTGGAGATATTACTGTTTGTGCATTTACAATATTCATTGATTTTTGCCATTGAAAAACATGTCCAGAAATGTTTGAAGCTACTGACTGAATGAAAGGAGCTGGCCATCTCACTCTCTTTGAATCTTCTTTATCATGCTAGGATTAACAGGAAAAAGCAAAAAATTTCAGAATTGCACCTTGCAATGTGGAGATATTACTGTTTGTGCATTTACAATATTCATTGATTTTTGCCATTGAAAAACATGTTTTTCATATACCAGAAATGTTTGAAGCTACTGACTGAATGAAAGGAGCTGGCATCTCACTCTCTTTGAATCTTCTTTATCATGCTAGGATTAACAGGAAAAAGCAAAAAATTTCAGAATTGCACCTTGCAATGTGGAGATATTACTGTTTGTGCATTTACAATATTCATTGATTTTTGCCATTGAAAACAGTTTTTCATAACCAGAAATGTTTGAAGCTACTGACTGAATGAAAGGAGCTGGCATCTCACTCTCTTTGAATCTTCTTTATCATGCTAGGATTAGCAGGAAAAAGCAAAAAATTTCAGAATTGCACCTTGCAATGTGGAGATATTACTGTTGTGCATTTACAATATTCATTGATTTTTGCCATTGAAAAACATGTTTTCTATATACCAGAAATGTTTGAAGCTACTGACTGAATGAAAGGAGCTGGCATCTCACTCTCTTTGAATCTTCTTTATCATGCTAGGATTAGCAGGAAAAAGCAAAAAATTTCAGAATTGCACCTTGCAATGTGGAGATATTACTGTTGTGCATTTACAATATTCATTGATTTTTGCCATTGATAAACGTCCAGAAATGTTTGAAGCTACTGACTGAATGAAAGGAGCTGGCATCTCACTCTCTTTGAATCTTCTTTATCATGCTAGGATTAACAGGAAAAAGCTAAAAATTTCAGAATTGCACCTTGCAATGTGGAGATATTACTGTTTGTGCATTTACAATATTCATTGATTTTTGCCATTGAAAAACATGTTTTTCATATACCAGAAATGTTTGAAGCTACTGACTGAATGAAAGGAGCTGGCATCTCACTCTCTTTGAATCTTCTTTATCATGCTAGGATTAGCAGGAAAAAAGCAAAAAATTTCAGAATTGCACCTTGCAATGTGGAGATATTACTGTTTGTGCATTTACAATATTCATTGATTTTTGCCATTGAAAAACATGTTTTTCATATACCAGAAATGTTTGAAGCTACTGACTGAATGAAAGGAGCTGGCATCTCACTCTCTTTGAATCTTCTTTATCATGCTAGGATTAGCAGGGAAAAAGCAAAAATTTCAGAATTGCACCTTGCAATGTGGAGATATTACTGTTTGTGCATTTACAATATTCATTGATTTTTGCCATTGAAAAACGTCCAGAAATGTTTGAAGCTACTGACTGAATGAAAGGAGCTGGCATCTCACTCTCTTTGAATCTTCTTTATCATGCTAGGATTAACAGGAAAAAGCAAAAAATTTCAGAATTGCACCTTGCAATGTGGAGATATTACTGTTTGTGCATTTTACAATATTCATTGATTTTTGCCATTGAAAAACGTCCAGAAATGTTTGAAGCTACTGACTGAATGAAAGGAGCTGGCATCTCACTCTCTTTGAATCTTCTTTATCATGCTAGGATTAACAGGAAAAAGCTAAAAATTTCAGAATTGCACCTTGCAATGTGGAGATATTACTGTTTGTGCATTTACAATATTCATTGATTTTTGCCATTGAAAAACATGTTTTTCATATACCAGAAATGTTTGAAGCTACTGACTGAATGAAAGGAGCTGGCATCTCACTCTCTTTGAATCTTCTTTATCATGCTAGGATTAACAGGAAAAAGCAAAAAATTTCAGAATTGCACCTTGCAATGTGGAGATATTACTGTTTGTGCATTTACAATATTCATTGATTTTTGCTATTGAAAAACGTCCAGAAATGTTTGAAGCTACTGACTGAATGAAAGGAGCTGGCATCTCACTCTCTTTGAATCTTCTTTATCATGCTAGGATTAGCAGGAAAAAGCAAAAAATTTCAGAATTGCACCTTGCAATGTGGAGATATTACTGTTTGTGCATTTACAATATTCATTGATTTTTGCCATTGAAAAACATGTTTTTCATATACCAGAAATGTTTGAAGCTACTGACTGAATGAAAGGAGCTGGCATCTCACTCTCTTTGAATCTTCTTTATCATGCTAGGATTAACAGGAAAAAGCAAAAAATTTCAGAATTGCACCTTGCAATGTGGAGATATTACTGTTTGTGCATTTACAATATTCATTGATTTTTGCCATTGAAAAACGTCCAGAAATGTTTGAAGCTACTGACTGAATGAAAGGAGCTGGCATCTCACTCTCTTTGAATCTTCTTTATCATGCTAGGATTAACAGGAAAAAGCTAAAAATTTCAGAATTGCACCTTGCAATGTGGAGATATTACTGTTTGTGCATTTACAATATTCATTGATTTTTGCCATTGAAAAACATGTTTTTCATATACCAGAAATGTTTGAAGCTACTGACTGAATGAAAGGAGCTGGCATCTCACTCTCTTTGAATCTTCTTTATCATGCTAGGATTAGCAGGAAAAAGCAAAAAATTTCAGAATTGCACCTTGCAATGTGGAGATATTACTGTTTGTGCATTTACAATATTCATTGATTTTTGCCATTGAAAAACATGTTTTTCATATACCAGAAATGTTTGAAGCTACTGACTGAATGAAAGGAGCTGGCATCTCACTCTCTTTGAATCTTCTTTATCATGCTAGGATTAGCAGGAAAAAGCAAAAATTTCAGAATTGCACCTTGCAATGTGGAGATATTACTGTTTGTGCATTTACAATATTCATTGATTTTTGCCATTGAAAAACGTCCAGAAATGTTTGAAGCTACTGACTGAATGAAAGGAGCTGGCATCTCACTCTCTTTGAATCTTCTTTATCATGCTAGGATTAGCAGGAAAAAGCAAAAAATTTCAGAATTGCACCTTGCAATGTGGAGATATTACTGTTTGTGCATTTACAATATTCATTGATTTTTGCCATTGAAAAACATGTTTTTCATATACCAGAAATGTTTGAAGCTACTGACTGAATGAAAGGAGCTGGCATCTCACTCTCTTTGAATCTTCTTTATCATGCTAGGATTAACAGGAAAAA
Source organism: Phyllobates terribilis (assembly GCF_046119375.1). Classification (NCBI taxonomy): domain Eukaryota; kingdom Metazoa; phylum Chordata; class Amphibia; order Anura; family Dendrobatidae; genus Phyllobates; species Phyllobates terribilis. The sequence continues at coordinate 3,636 of NW_027365352.1, forward strand.
GCAAAAAATTTCAGAATTGCACCTTGCAATGTGGAGATATTACTGTTTGTGCATTTACAATATTCATTGATTTTTGCCATTGAAAACATGTTTTTCATATACCAGAAATGTTTGAAGCTACTGACTGAATGAAAGGAGCTGGCATCTCACTCTCTTTAAATCTTCTTTATCATGCTAGGATTAACAGGAAAAAGCAAAAAATTTCAGAATTGCACCTTGCAATGTGGAGATATTACTGTTTGTGCATTTACAATATTCATTGATTTTTGCCATTGAAAAACGTCCAGAAATGTTTGAAGCTACTGACTGAATGAAAGGAGCTGGCATCTCACTCTCTTTGAATCTTCTTTATCATGCTAGGATTAGCAGGAAAAAGCAAAAATTTCAGAATTGCACCTTGCAATGTGGAGATATTACTGTTTGTGCATTTACAATATTCATTGATTTTTGCCATTGAAAAACATGTTTTTCATATACCAGAAATGTTTGAAGCTACTGACTGAATGAAAGGAGCTGGCATCTCACTCTCTTTGAATCTTCTTTATCATGCTAGGATTAACAGGAAAAAGCAAAAAATTTCAGAATTGCACCTTGCAATGTGGAGAAATTACTGTTTGTGCATTTACAATATTCATTGATTTTTGCCATTGAAAAACATCATGTTATTCATATACCAGAAATGTTTGAAGCTACTGACTGAATGAAAGGAGCTGGCATCTCACTCTCTTTGAATCTTTATCATGCTAAGAGGAGCAGAAAAAGCAAAAAATTTCAGAATTGCACCTTGCAATGTGGGAGAATTACTGTTTGTGCATTTACAATATTCATTGATTTTTGCAATTGAAAAACGTCCAGAAATGATTGAAGCTACTGACTGAATGAAAGGAGCTGGCATCTCACTCTCTTTGAATCTTCTTTATCATGCTAAGGAGGAGCAGGAAAAGCAAAAATTTCAGAATTGCACCTTGCAATGCGGAGAAATTACTGTTTGTGCATTTACAATATTCATTGATTTTTGCCATTGAAAAACGTCCAGAAATGTTTGAAGCTACTGACTGAATGAAAGGAGCTGGCATCTCACTCTCTTTGAATCTTCTTTATCATGCTAGGATTAGCAGGAAAAAGCAAAAAATTTCAGAATTGCACCTTGCAATGTGGAGATATTACTGTTTGTGCATTTACAATATTCATTGATTTTTGCCATTGAAAAACATGTTTTTCATATACCAGAAATGTTTGAAGCTACTGACTGAATGAAAGGAGCTGGCATCTCACTCTCTTTGAATCTTCTTTATCATGCTAGGATTAACAGGAAAAAGCAAAAAATTTCAGAATTGCACCTTGCAATGTGGAGATATTACTGTTTGTGCATTTACAATATTCATTGATTTTTGCCATTGAAAAACATGTTTTTCATATACCAGAAATGTTTGAAGCTACTGACTGAATGAAAGGAGCTGGCATCTCACTCTCTTTGAATCTTCTTTATCATGCTAGGATTAACAGGAAAAAGCAAAAAATTTCAGAATTGCACCTTGCAATGTGGAGATATTACTGTTTGTGCATTTACAATATTCATTGATTTTTGCCATTGAAAAACGTCCAGAAATGTTTGAAGCTACTGACTGAATGAAAGGAGCTGGCATCTCACTCTCTTTGAATCTTCTTTATCATGCTAGGATTAGCAGGAAAAAGCAAAAAATTTCAGAATTGCACCTTGCAATGTGGAGATATTACTGTTTGTGCATTTACAATATTCATTGATTTTTGCCATTGAAAAACATGTTTTTCATATACCAGAAATGTTTGAAGCTACTGACTGAATGAAAGGAGCTGGCATCTCACTCTCTTTGAATCTTCTTTATCATGCTAGGATTAACAGGAAAAAGCAAAAAATTTCAGAATTGCACCTTGCAATGTGGAGATATTACTGTTTGTGCATTTACAATATTCATTGATTTTTGCCATTGAAAAACGTCCAGAAATGTTTGAAGCTACTGACTGAATGAAAGGAGCTGGCATCTCACTCTCTTTGAATCTTCTTTATCATGCTAGGATTAACAGGAAAAAGCTAAAAATTTCAGAATTGCACCTTGCAATGTGGAGATATTACTGTTTGTGCATTTACAATATTCATTGATTTTTGCCATTGAAAAACATGTTTTTCATATACCAGAAATGTTTGAAGCTACTGACTGAATGAAAGGAGCTGGCATCTCACTCTCTTTGAATCTTCTTTATCATGCTAGGATTAGCAGGAAAAAGCAAAAAATTTCAGAATTGCACCTTGCAATGTGGAGATATTACTGTTTGTGCATTTACAATATTCATTGATTTTTGCCATTGAAAAACATGTTTTTCATATACCAGAAATGTTTGAAGCTACTGACTGAATGAAAGGAGCTGGCATCTCACTCTCTTTGAATCTTCTTTATCATGCTAGGATTAGCAGGAAAAAGCAAAAAATTTCAGAATTGCACCTTGCAATGTGGAGATATTACTGTTTGTGCATTTACAATATTCATTGATTTTTGCCATTGAAAAACGTCCAGAAATGTTTGAAGCTACTGACTGAATGAAAGGAGCTGGCATCTCACTCTCTTTGAATCTTCTTTATCATGCTAGGATTAACAGGAAAAAGCAAAAAATTTCAGAATTGCACCTTGCAATGTGGAGATATTACTGTTTGTGCATTTACAATATTCATTGATTTTTGCCATTGAAAAACGTCCAGAAATGTTTGAAGCTACTGACTGAATGAAAGGAGCTGGCATCTCACTCTCTTTGAATCTTCTTTATCATGCTAGGATTAACAGGAAAAAGCTAAAAATTTCAGAATTGCACCTTGCAATGTGGAGATATTACTGTTTGTGCATTTACAATATTCATTGATTTTTGCCATTGAAAAACATGTTTTTCATATACCAGAAATGTTTGAAGCTACTGACTGAATGAAAGGAGCTGGCATCTCACTCTCTTTGAATCTTCTTTATCATGCTAGGATTAGCAGGAAAAAGCAAAAAATTTCAGAATTGCACCTTGCAATGTGGAGATATTACTGTTTGTGCATTTACAATATTCATTGATTTTTGCCATTGAAAAACATGTTTTTCATATACCAGAAATGTTTGAAGCTACTGACTGAATGAAAGGAGCTGGCATCTCACTCTCTTTGAATCTTCTTTATCATGCTAGGATTAGCAGGAAAAAGCAAAAAATTTCAGAATTGCACCTTGCAATGTGGAGATATTACTGTTTGTGCATTTACAATATTCATTGATTTTTGCCATTGAAAAACGTGTTTTTCCTAACCAGAAATGTTTGAAGCTACTGACTGAATGAAAGGAGCTGGCATCTCACTCTCTTTGAATCTTCTTTATCATGCTAGGATTAGCAGGAAAAAGCAAAAAATTTCAGAATTGCACCTTGCAATGTGGAGATATTACTGTTTGTGCATTTACAATATTCATTGATTTTTGCCATTGAAAAACGTCCAGAAATGTTTGAAGCTACTGACTGAATGAAAGGAGCTGGCATCTCACTCTCTTTGAATCTTCTTTATCATGCTAGGATTAGCAGGAAAAAGCAAAAAATTTCAGAATTGCACCTTGCAATGTGGAGATATTACTGTTTGTGCATTTACAATATTCATTGATTTTTGCCATTGAAAAACATGTTTTTCATATACCAGAAATGTTTGAAGCTACTGACTGAATGAAAGGAGCTGGCATCTCACTCTCTTTGAATCTTCTTTATCATGCTAGGATTAACAGGAAAAAGCAAAAAATTTCAGAATTGCACCTTGCAATGTGGAGATATTACTGTTTGTGCATTTACAATATTCATTGATTTTTGCCATTGAAAAACATGTTTTTCATATACCAGAAATGTTTGAAGCTACTGACTGAATGAAAGGAGCTGGCATCTCACTCTCTTTGAATCTTCTTTATCATGCTAGGATTAACAGGAAAAAGCAAAAAATTTCAGAATTGCACCTTGCAATGTGGAGATATTACTGTTTGTGCATTTACAATATTCATTGATTTTTGCCATTGAAAAACGTCCAGAAATGTTTGAAGCTACTGACTGAATGAAAGGAGCTGGCATCTCACTCTCTTTGAATCTTCTTTATCATGCTAGGATTAGCAGGAAAAAGCAAAAAATTTCAGAATTGCACCTTGCAATGTGGAGATATTACTGTTTGTGCATTTACAATATTCATTGATTTTTGCCATTGAAAAACATGTTTTTCATATACCAGAAATGTTTGAAGCTACTGACTGAATGAAAGGAGCTGGCATCTCACTCTCTTTGAATCTTCTTTATCATGCTAGGATTAACAGGAAAAAGCAAAAAATTTCAGAATTGCACCTTGCAATGTGGAGATATTACTGTTTGTGCATTTACAATATTCATTGATTTTTGCCATTGAAAAACATGTTTTTCATATACCAGAAATGTTTGAAGCTACTGACTGAATGAAAGGAGCTGGCATCTCACTCTCTTTGAATCTTCTTTATCATGCTAGGATTAGCAGGAAAAAGCAAAAAATTTCAGAATTGCACCTTGCAATGTGGAGATATTACTGTTTGTGCATTTACAATATTCATTGATTTTTGCCATTGAAAAACGTCCAGAAATGTTTGAAGCTACTGACTGAATGAAAGGAGCTGGCATCTCACTCTCTTTGAATCTTCTTTATCATGCTAGGATTAGCAGGAAAAAGCAAAAAATTTCAGAATTGCACCTTGCAATGTGGAGATATTACTGTTTGTGCATTTACAATATTCATTGATTTTTGCCATTGAAAAACGTCCAGAAATGTTTGAAGCTACTGACTGAATGAAAGGAGCTGGCATCTCACTCTCTTTGAATCTTCTTTATCATGCTAGGATTAGCAGGAAAAAGCAAAAAATTTCAGAATTGCACCTTGCAATGTGGAGATATTACTGTTTGTGCATTTACAATATTCATTGATTTTTGCCATTGAAAAACATGTTTTTCATATACCAGAAATGTTTGAAGCTACTGACTGAATGAAAGGAGCTGGCATCTCACTCTCTTTGAATCTTCTTTATCATGCTAGGATTAACAGGAAAAAGCAAAAAATTTCAGAATTGCACCTTGCAATGTGGAGATATTACTGTTTGTGCATTTACAATATTCATTGATTTTTGCCATTGAAAAACATGTTTTTCATATACCAGAAATGTTTGAAGCTACTGACTGAATGAAAGGAGCTGGCATCTCACTCTCTTTGAATCTTCTTTATCATGCTAGGATTAACAGGAAAAAGCAAAAAATTTCAGAATTGCACCTTGCAATGTGGAGATATTACTGTTTGTGCATTTACAATATTCATTGATTTTTGCCATTGAAAAACATGTTTTTCATATACCAGAAATGTTTGAAGCTACTGACTGAATGAAAGGAGCTGGCATCTCACTCTCTTTGAATCTTCTTTATCATGCTAGGATTAACAGGAAAAAGCAAAAAATTTCAGAATTGCACCTTGCAATGTGGAGATATTACTGTTTGTGCATTTACAATATTCATTGATTTTTGCCATTGAAAAACATGTTTTTCATATACCAGAAATGTTTGAAGCTACTGACTGAATGAAAGGAGCTGGCATCTCACTCTCTTTGAATCTTCTTTATCATGCTAGGATTAACAGGAAAAAGCAAAAAATTTCAGAATTGCACCTTGCAATGTGGAGATATTACTGTTTGTGCATTTACAATATTCATTGATTTTTGCCATTGAAAAACATGTTTTTCATATACCAGAAATGTTTGAAGCTACTGACTGAATGAAAGGAGCTGGCATCTCACTCTCTTTGAATCTTCTTTATCATGCTAGGATTAGCAGGAAAAAGCAAAAAATTTCAGAATTGCACCTTGCAATGTGGAGATATTACTGTTTGTGCATTTACAATATTCATTGATTTTTGCCATTGAAAAACGTCCAGAAATGTTTGAAGCTACTGACTGAATGAAAGGAGCTGGCATCTCACTCTCTTTGAATCTTCTTTATCATGCTAGGATTAGCAGGAAAAAGCAAAAAATTTCAGAATTGCACCTTGCAATGTGGAGATATTACTGTTTGTGCATTTACAATATTCATTGATTTTTGCCATTGAAAAACGTCCAGAAATGTTTGAAGCTACTGACTGAATGAAAGGAGCTGGCATCTCACTCTCTTTGAATCTTCTTTATCATGCTAGGATTAGCAGGAAAAAGCAAAAAATTTCAGAATTGCACCTTGCAATGTGGAGATATTACTGTTTGTGCATTTACAATATTCATTGATTTTTGCCATTGAAAAACATGTTTTTCATATACCAGAAATGTTTGAAGCTACTGACTGAATGAAAGGAGCTGGCATCTCACTCTCTTTGAATCTTCTTTATCATGCTAGGATTAACAGGAAAAAGCAAAAAATTTCAGAATTGCACCTTGCAATGTGGAGATATTACTGTTTGTGCATTTACAATATTCATTGATTTTTGCCATTGAAAAACATGTTTTTCATATACCAGAAATGTTTGAAGCTACTGACTGAATGAAAGGAGCTGGCATCTCACTCTCTTTGAATCTTCTTTATCATGCTAGGATTAACAGGAAAAAGCAAAAAATTTCAGAATTGCACCTTGCAATGTGGAGATATTACTGTTTGTGCATTTACAATATTCATTGATTTTTGCCATTGAAAAACGTCCAGAAATGTTTGAAGCTACTGACTGAATGAAAGGAGCTGGCATCTCACTCTCTTTGAATCTTCTTTATCATGCTAGGATTAGCAGGAAAAAGCAAAAAATTTCAGAATTGCACCTTGCAATGTGGAGATATTACTGTTTGTGCATTTACAATATTCATTGATTTTTGCCATTGAAAAACATGTTTTTCATATACCAGAAATGTTTGAAGCTACTGACTGAATGAAAGGAGCTGGCATCTCACTCTCTTTGAATCTTCTTTATCATGCTAGGATTAACAGGAAAAAGCAAAAAATTTCAGAATTGCACCTTGCAATGTGGAGATATTACTGTTTGTGCATTTACAATATTCATTGATTTTTGCCATTGAAAAACGTCCAGAAATGTTTGAAGCTACTGACTGAATGAAAGGAGCTGGCATCTCACTCTCTTTGAATCTTCTTTATCATGCTAGGATTAACAGGAAAAAGCTAAAAATTTCAGAATTGCACCTTGCAATGTGGAGATATTACTGTTTGTGCATTTACAATATTCATTGATTTTTGCCATTGAAAAACATGTTTTTCATATACCAGAAATGTTTGAAGCTACTGACTGAATGAAAGGAGCTGGCATCTCACTCTCTTTGAATCTTCTTTATCATGCTAGGATTAGCAGGAAAAAGCAAAAAATTTCAGAATTGCACCTTGCAATGTGGAGATATTACTGTTTGTGCATTTACAATATTCATTGATTTTTGCCATTGAAAAACATGTTTTTCATATACCAGAAATGTTTGAAGCTACTGACTGAATGAAAGGAGCTGGCATCTCACTCTCTTTGAATCTTCTTTATCATGCTAGGATTAGCAGGAAAAAGCAAAAAATTTCAGAATTGCACCTTGCAATGTGGAGATATTACTGTTTGTGCATTTACAATATTCATTGATTTTTGCCATTGAAAAACGTCCAGAAATGTTTGAAGCTACTGACTGAATGAAAGGAGCTGGCATCTCACTCTCTTTGAATCTTCTTTATCATGCTAGGATTAACAGGAAAAAGCAAAAAATTTCAGAATTGCACCTTGCAATGTGGAGATATTACTGTTTGTGCATTTACAATATTCATTGATTTTTGCCATTGAAAAACGTCCAGAAATGTTTGAAGCTACTGACTGAATGAAAGGAGCTGGCATCTCACTCTCTTTGAATCTTCTTTATCATGCTAGGATTAACAGGAAAAAGCTAAAAATTTCAGAATTGCACCTTGCAATGTGGAGATATTACTGTTTGTGCATTTACAATATTCATTGATTTTTGCCATTGAAAAACATGTTTTTCATATACCAGAAATGTTTGAAGCTACTGACTGAATGAAAGGAGCTGGCATCTCACTCTCTTTGAATCTTCTTTATCATGCTAGGATTAGCAGGAAAAAGCAAAAAATTTCAGAATTGCACCTTGCAATGTGGAGATATTACTGTTTGTGCATTTACAATATTCATTGATTTTTGCCATTGAAAAACGTTTTTCATATACCAGAAATGTTTGAAGCTACTGACTGAATGAAAGGAGCTGGCATCTCACTCTCTTTGAATCTTCTTTATCATGCTAGGATTAGCAGGAAAAAGCAAAAAATTTCAGAATTGCACCTTGCAATGTGGAGATATTACTGTTTGTGCATTTACAATATTCATTGATTTTTGCCATTGAAAAACGTCCAGAAATGTTTGAAGCTACTGACTGAATGAAAGGAGCTGGCATCTCACTCTCTTTGAATCTTCTTTATCATGCTAGGATTAGCAGGAAAAAGCAAAAAATTTCAGAATTGCACCTTGCAATGTGGAGATATTACTGTTTGTGCATTTACAATATTCATTGATTTTTGCCATTGAAAAACGTCCAGAAATGTTTGAAGCTACTGACTGAATGAAAGGAGCTGGCATCTCACTCTCTTTGAATCTTCTTTATCATGCTAGGATTAGCAGGAAAAAGCAAAAAATTTCAGAATTGCACCTTGCAATGTGGAGATATTACTGTTTGTGCATTTACAATATTCATTGATTTTTGCCATTGAAAAACATGTTTTTCATATACCAGAAATAATTGAAGCTACTGACTGAATGAAAGGAGCTGGCATCTCACTCTCTTTGAATCTTCTTTATCATGCTAGGATTAACAGGAAAAAGCAAAAAATTTCAGAATTGCACCTTGCAATGTGGAGATATTACTGTTTGTGCATTTACAATATTCATTGATTTTTGCCATTGAAAAACATGTTTTTCATATACCAGAAATGTTTGAAGCTACTGACTGAATGAAAGGAGCTGGCATCTCACTCTCTTTGAATCTTCTTTATCATGCTAGGATTAACAGGAAAAAGCAAAAAATTTCAGAATTGCACCTTGCAATGTGGAGATATTACTGTTTGTGCATTTACAATATTCATTGATTTTTGCCATTGAAAAACGTCCAGAAATGTTTGAAGCTACTGACTGAATGAAAGGAGCTGGCATCTCACTCTCTTTGAATCTTCTTTATCATGCTAGGATTAGCAGGAAAAAGCAAAAAATTTCAGAATTGCACCTTGCAATGTGGAGATATTACTGTTTGTGCATTTACAATATTCATTGATTTTTGCCATTGAAAAACATGTTTTTCATATACCAGAAATGTTTGAAGCTACTGACTGAATGAAAGGAGCTGGCATCTCACTCTCTTTGAATCTTCTTTATCATGCTAGGATTAACAGGAAAAAGCAAAAAATTTCAGAATTGCACCTTGCAATGTGGAGATATTACTGTTTGTGCATTTACAATATTCATTGATTTTTGCCATTGAAAAACATGTTTTTCATATACCAGAAATGTTTGAAGCTACTGACTGAATGAAAGGAGCTGGCATCTCACTCTCTTTGAATCTTCTTTATCATGCTAGGATTAGCAGGAAAAAGCAAAAAATTTCAGAATTGCACCTTGCAATGTGGAGATATTACTGTTTGTGCATTTACAATATTCATTGATTTTTGCCATTGAAAAACGTCCAGAAATGTTTGAAGCTACTGACTGAATGAAAGGAGCTGGCATCTCACTCTCTTTGAATCTTCTTTATCATGCTAGGATTAGCAGGAAAAAGCAAAAAATTTCAGAATTGCACCTTGCAATGTGGAGATATTACTGTTTGTGCATTTACAATATTCATTGATTTTTGCCATTGAAAAACGTCCAGAAATGTTTGAAGCTACTGACTGAATGAAAGGAGCTGGCATCTCACTCTCTTTGAATCTTCTTTATCATGCTAGGATTAGCAGGAAAAAGCAAAAAATTTCAGAATTGCACCTTGCAATGTGGAGATATTACTGTTTGTGCATTTACAATATTCATTGATTTTTGCCATTGAAAAACATGTTTTTCATATACCAGAAATGTTTGAAGCTACTGACTGAATGAAAGGAGCTGGCATCTCACTCTCTTTGAATCTTCTTTATCATGCTAGGATTAGCAGGAAAAAGCAAAAAATTTCAGAATTGCACCTTGCAATGTGGAGATATTACTGTTTGTGCATTTACAATATTCATTGATTTTTGCCATTGAAAAACATGTTTTTCATATACCAGAAATGTTTGAAGCTACTGACTGAATGAAAGGAGCTGGCATCTCACTCTCTTTGAATCTTCTTTATCATGCTAGGATTAGCAGGAAAAAGCAAAAAATTTCAGAATCGCACCTTGCAATGTGGAGATATTACTGTTTGTGCATTTACAATATTCATTGATTTTTGCCATTGAAAAACATGTTTTTCATATACCAGAAATGTTTGAAGCTACTGACTGAATGAAAGGAGCTGGCATCTCACTCTCTTTAAATCTTCTTTATCATGCTAGGATTAACAGGAAAAAGCAAAAAATTTCAGAATTGCACCTTGCAATGTGGAGATATTACTGTTTGTGCATTTACAATATTCATTGATTTTTGCCATTGAAAAACGTCCAGAAATGTTTGAAGCTACTGACTGAATGAAAGGAGCTGGCATCTCACTCTCTTTGAATCTTCTTTATCATGCTAGGATTAGCAGGAAAAAGCAAAAAATTTCAGAATTGCACCTTGCAATGTGGAGATATTACTGTTTGTGCATTTACAATATTCATTGATTTTTGCCATTGAAAAACATGTTTTTCATATACCAGAAATGTTTGAAGCTACTGACTGAATGAAAGGAGCTGGCATCTCACTCTCTTTGAATCTTCTTTATCATGCTAGGATTAACAGGAAAAAGCAAAAAATTTCAGAATTGCACCTTGCAATGCGGAGAAATTACTGTTTGTGCATTTACAATATTCATTGATTTTTGCCATTGAAAAACATCATGTTATTCATATACCAGAAATGTTTGAAGCTACTGACTGAATGAAAGGAGCTGGCATCTCACTCTCTTTGAATCTTTATCATGCTAAGAGGAGCAGGAAAAAGCAAAAAATTTCAGAATTGCACCTTGCAATGCGGAGAAATTACTGTTTGTGCATTTACAATATTCATTGATTTTTGCAATTGAAAAACGTCCAGAAATGATTGAAGCTACTGACTGAATGAAAGGAGCTGGCATCTCACTCTCTTTGAATCTTCTTTATCATGCTAAGAGGAGCAGGAAAAAGCAAAAAATTTCAGAATTGCACCTTGCAATGCGGAGAAATTACTGTTTGTGCATTTACAATATTCATTGATTTTTGCCATTGAAAAACGTCCAGAAATGTTTGAAGCTACTGACTGAATGAAAGGAGCTGGCATCTCACTCTCTTTGAATCTTCTTTATCATGCTAGGATTAGCAGGAAAAAGCAAAAAATTTCAGAATTACACCTTGCAATGTGGAGATATTACTGTTTGTGCATTTACAATATTCATTGATTTTTGCCATTGAAAAACATGTTTTTCATATACCAGAAATGTTTGAAGCTACTGACTGAATGAAAGGAGCTGGCATCTCACTCTCTTTGAATCTTCTTTATCATGCTAGGATTAACAGGAAAAAGCAAAAAATTTCAGAATTGCACCTTGCAATGTGGAGATATTACTGTTTGTGCATTTACAATATTCATTGATTTTTGCCATTGAAAAACATGTTTTTCATATACCAGAAATGTTTGAAGCTACTGACTGAATGAAAGGAGCTGGCATCTCACTCTCTTTGAATCTTCTTTATCATGCTAGGATTAACAGGAAAAAGCAAAAAATTTCAGAATTGCACCTTGCAATGTGGAGATATTACTGTTTGTGCATTTACAATATTCATTGATTTTTGCCATTGAAAAACGTCCAGAAATGTTTGAAGCTACTGACTGAATGAAAGGAGCTGGCATCTCACTCTCTTTGAATCTTCTTTATCATGCTAGGATTAGCAGGAAAAAGCAAAAAATTTCAGAATTGCACCTTGCAATGTGGAGATATTACTGTTTGTGCATTTACAATATTCATTGATTTTTGCCATTGAAAAACATGTTTTTCATATACCAGAAATGTTTGAAGCTACTGACTGAATGAAAGGAGCTGGCATCTCACTCTCTTTGAATCTTCTTTATCATGCTAGGATTAACAGGAAAAAGCAAAAAATTTCAGAATTGCACCTTGCAATGTGGAGATATTACTGTTTGTGCATTTACAATATTCATTGATTTTTGCCATTGAAAAACGTCCAGAAATGTTTGAAGCTACTGACTGAATGAAAGGAGCTGGCATCTCACTCTCTTTGAATCTTCTTTATCATGCTAGGATTAACAGGAAAAAGCAAAAAATTTCAGAATTGCACCTTGCAATGTGGAGATATTACTGTTTGTGCATTTACAATATTCATTGATTTTTGCCATTGAAAAACGTCCAGAAATGTTTGAAGCTACTGACTGAATGAAAGGAGCTGGCATCTCACTCTCTTTGAATCTTGTTTATCATGCTAGGATTAGCAGGAAAAAGCAAAAAATTTCAGAATTGCACCTTGCAATGTGGAGATATTACTGTTTGTGCATTTACAATATTCATTGATTTTTGCCATTGAAAAACATGTTTTTCATATACCAGAAATGTTTGAAGCTACTGACTGAATGAAAGGAGCTGGCATCTCACTCTCTTTGAATCTTCTTTATCATGCTAGGATTAACAGGAAAAAGCAAAAAATTTCAGAATTGCACCTTGCAATGTGGAGATATTACTGTTTGTGCATTTACAATATTCATTGATTTTTGCCATTGAAAAACGTCCAGAAATGTTTGAAGCTACTGACTGAATGAAAGGAGCTGGCATCTCACTCTCTTTGAATCTTCTTTATCATGCTAGGATTAGCAGGAAAAAGCAAAAAATTTCAGAATTGCACCTTGCAATGTGGAGATATTACTGTTTGTGCATTTACAATATTCATTGATTTTTGCCATTGAAAAACATGTTTTTCATATACCAGAAATGTTTGAAGCTACTGACTGAATGAAAGGAGCTGGCATCTCACTCTCTTTGAATCTTCTTTATCATGCTAGGATTAACAGGAAAAAGCAAAAAATTTCAGAATTGCACCTTGCAATGTGGAGATATTACTGTTTGTGCATTTACAATATTCATTGATTTTTGCCATTGAAAAACATGTTTTTCATATACCAGAAATGTTTGAAGCTACTGACTGAATGAAAGGAGCTGGCATCTCACTCTCTTTGAATCTTCTTTATCATGCTAGGATTAGCAGGAAAAAGCAAAAAATTTCAGAATTGCACCTTGCAATGTGGAGATATTACTGTTTGTGCATTTACAATATTCATTGATTTTTGCCATTGAAAAACGTCCAGAAATGTTTGAAGCTACTGACTGAATGAAAGGAGCTGGCATCTCACTCTCTTTGAATCTTCTTTATCATGCTAGGATTAGCAGGAAAAAGCAAAAAATTTCAGAATTGCACCTTGCAATGTGGAGATATTACTGTTTGTGCATTTACAATATTCATTGATTTTTGCCATTGAAAAACGTCCAGAAATGTTTGAAGCTACTGACTGAATGAAAGGAGCTGGCATCTCACTCTCTTTGAATCTTCTTTATCATGCTAGGATTAGCAGGAAAAAGCAAAAAATTTCAGAATTGCACCTTGCAATGTGGAGATATTACTGTTTGTGCATTTACAATATTCATTGATTTTTGCCATTGAAAAACATGTTTTTCATATACCAGAAATGTTTGAAGCTACTGACTGAATGAAAGGAGCTGGCATCTCACTCTCTTTGAATCTTCTTTATCATGCTAGGATTAGCAGGAAAAAGCAAAAAATTTCAGAATTGCACCTTGCAATGTGGAGATATTACTGTTTGTGCATTTACAATATTCATTGATTTTTGCCATTGAAAAACATGTTTTTCATATACCAGAAATGTTTGAAGCTACTGACTGAATGAAAGGAGCTGGCATCTCACTCTCTTTGAATCTTCTTTATCATGCTAGGATTAGCAGGAAAAAGCAAAAAATTTCAGAATCGCACCTTGCAATGTGGAGATATTACTGTTTGTGCATTTACAATATTCATTGATTTTTGCCATTGAAAAACATGTTTTTCATATACCAGAAATGTTTGAAGCTACTGACTGAATGAAAGGAGCTGGCATCTCACTCTCTTTAAATCTTCTTTATCATGCTAGGATTAACAGGAAAAAGCAAAAAATTTCAGAATTGCACCTTGCAATGTGGAGATATTACTGTTTGTGCATTTACAATATTCATTGATTTTTGCCATTGAAAAACGTCCAGAAATGTTTGAAGCTACTGACTGAATGAAAGGAGCTGGCATCTCACTCTCTTTGAATCTTCTTTATCATGCTAGGATTAGCAGGAAAAAGCAAAAAATTTCAGAATTGCACCTTGCAATGTGGAGATATTACTGTTTGTGCATTTACAATATTCATTGATTTTTGCCATTGAAAAACATGTTTTTCATATACCAGAAATGTTTGAAGCTACTGACTGAATGAAAGGAGCTGGCATCTCACTCTCTTTGAATCTTCTTTATCATGCTAGGATTCACAGGAAAAAGCAAAAAATTTTAGAATTGCACCTTGCAATGCGGAGAAATTACTGTTTGTGCATTTACAATATTCATTGATTTTTGCCATTGAAAAACATCATGTTATTCATATACCAGAAATGTTTGAAGCTACTGACTGAATGAAAGGAGCTGGCATCTCACTCTCTTTGAATCTTTATCATGCTAAGAGGAGCAGGAAAAAGCAAAAAATTTCAGAATTGCACCTTGCAATGCGGAGAAATTACTGTTTGTGCATTTACAATATTCATTGATTTTTGCAATTGAAAAACGTCCAGAAATGATTGAAGCTACTGACTGAATGAAAGGAGCTGGCATCTCACTCTCTTTGAATCTTCTTTATCATGCTAAGAGGAGCAGGAAAAAGCAAAAAATTTCAGAATTGCACCTTGCAATGCGGAGAAATTACTGTTTGTGCATTTACAATATTCATTGATTTTTGCCATTGAAAAACGTCCAGAAATGTTTGAAGCTACTGACTGAATGAAAGGAGCTGGCATCTCACTCTCTTTGAATCTTCTTTATCATGCTAGGATTAGCAGGAAAAAGCAAAAAATTTCAGAATTACACCTTGCAATGTGGAGATATTACTGTTTGTGCATTTACAATATTCATTGATTTTTGCCATTGAAAAACATGTTTTTCATATACCAGAAATGTTTGAAGCTACTGACTGAATGAAAGGAGCTGGCATCTCACTCTCTTTGAATCTTCTTTATCATGCTAGGATTAACAGGAAAAAGCAAAAAATTTCAGAATTGCACCTTGCAATGTGGAGATATTACTGTTTGTGCATTTACAATATTCATTGATTTTTGCCATTGAAAAACATGTTTTTCATATACCAGAAATGTTTGAAGCTACTGACTGAATGAAAGGAGCTGGCATCTCACTCTCTTTGAATCTTCTTTATCATGCTAGGATTAACAGGAAAAAGCAAAAAATTTCAGAATTGCACCTTGCAATGTGGAGATATTACTGTTTGTGCATTTACAATATTCATTGATTTTTGCCATTGAAAAACGTCCAGAAATGTTTGAAGCTACTGACTGAATGAAAGGAGCTGGCATCTCACTCTCTTTGAATCTTCTTTATCATGCTAGGATTAGCAGGAAAAAGCAAAAAATTTCAGAATTGCACCTTGCAATGTGGAGATATTACTGTTTGTGCATTTACAATATTCATTGATTTTTGCCATTGAAAAACATGTTTTTCATATACCAGAAATGTTTGAAGCTACTGACTGAATGAAAGGAGCTGGCATCTCACTCTCTTTGAATCTTCTTTATCATGCTAGGATTAACAGGAAAAAGCAAAAAATTTCAGAATTGCACCTTGCAATGTGGAGATATTACTGTTTGTGCATTTACAATATTCATTGATTTTTGCCATTGAAAAACGTCCAGAAATGTTTGAAGCTACTGACTGAATGAAAGGAGCTGGCATCTCACTCTCTTTGAATCTTCTTTATCATGCTAGGATTAACAGGAAAAAGCAAAAAATTTCAGAATTGCACCTTGCAATGTGGAGATATTACTGTTTGTGCATTTACAATATTCATTGATTTTTGCCATTGAAAAACGTCCAGAAATGTTTGAAGCTACTGACTGAATGAAAGGAGCTGGCATCTCACTCTCTTTGAATCTTCTTTATCATGCTAGGATTAGCAGGAAAAAGCAAAAAATTTCAGAATTGCACCTTGCAATGTGGAGATATTACTGTTTGTGCATTTACAATATTCATTGATTTTTGCCATTGAAAAACGTCCAGAAATGTTTGAAGCTACTGACTGAATGAAAGGAGCTGGCATCTCACTCTCTTTGAATCTTCTTTATCATGCTAGGATTAGCAGGAAAAAGCAAAAAATTTCAGAATTGCACCTTGCAATGTGGAGATATTACTGTTTGTGCATTTACAATATTCATTGATTTTTGCCATTGAAAAACATGTTTTTCATATACCAGAAATGTTTGAAGCTACTGACTGAATGAAAGGAGCTGGCATCTCACTCTCTTTGAATCTTCTTTATCATGCTAGGATTAACAGGAAAAAGCAAAAAATTTCAGAATTGCACCTTGCAATGTGGAGATATTACTGTTTGTGCATTTACAATATTCATTGATTTTTGCCATTGAAAAACATGTTTTTCATATACCAGAAATGTTTGAAGCTACTGACTGAATGAAAGGAGCTGGCATCTCACTCTCTTTGAATCTTCTTTATCATGCTAGGATTAACAGGAAAAAGCAAAAAATTTCAGAATTGCACCTTGCAATGTGGAGATATTACTGTTTGTGCATTTACAATATTCATTGATTTTTGCCATTGAAAAACGTCCAGAAATGTTTGAAGCTACTGACTGAATGAAAGGAGCTGGCATCTCACTCTCTTTAAATCTTCTTTATCATGCTAGGATTAGCAGGAAAAAGCAAAAAATTTCAGAATTGCACCTTGCAATGTGGAGATATTACTGTTTGTGCATTTACAATATTCATTGATTTTTGCCATTGAAAAACATGTTTTTCATATACCAGAAATGTTTGAAGCTACTGACTGAATGAAAGGAGCTGGCATCTCACTCTCTTTGAATCTTCTTTATCATGCTAGGATTAGCAGGAAAAAGCAAAAAATTTCAGAATTGCACCTTGCAATGTGGAGATATTACTGTTTGTGCATTTACAATATTCATTGATTTTTGCCATTGAAAAACATGTTTTTCATATACCAGAAATGTTTGAAGCTACTGACTGAATGAAAGGAGCTGGCATCTCACTCTCTTTGAATCTTCTTTATCATGCTAGGATTAGCAGGAAAAAGCAAAAAATTTCAGAATCGCACCTTGCAATGTGGAGATATTACTGTTTGTGCATTTACAATATTCATTGATTTTTGCCATTGAAAAACATGTTTTTCATATACCAGAAATGTTTGAAGCTACTGACTGAATGAAAGGAGCTGGCATCTCACTCTCTTTAAATCTTTATCATGCTAGGATTAACAGGAAAAAGCAAAAAATTTCAGAATTGCATGTTGCAATGTGGAGATATTACTGTTTGTGCATTTACAATATTCATTGATTTTTGCCATTGAAAAACGTCCAGAAATGTTTGAAGCTACTGACTGAATGAAAGGAGCTGGCATCTCACTCTCTTTGAATCTTCTTTATCATGCTAGGATTAGCAGGAAAAAGCAAAAAATTTCAGAATTGCACCTTGCAATGTGGAGATATTACTGTTTGTGCATTTACAATATTCATTGATTTTTGCCATTGAAAAACATGTTTTTCATATACCAGAAATGTTTGAAGCTACTGACTGAATGAAAGGAGCTGGCATCTCACTCTCTTTGAATCTTCTTTATCATGCTAGGATTAACAGGAAAAAGCAAAAAATTTCAGAATTGCACCTTGCAATGCGGAGAAATTACTGTTTGTGCATTTACAATATTCATTGATTTTTGCCATTGAAAAACATCATGTTATTCATATACCAGAAATGTTTGAAGCTACTGACTGAATGAAAGGAGCTGGCATCTCACTCTCTTTGAATCTTTATCATGCTAAGAGGAGCAGGAAAAAGCAAAAAATTTCAGAATTGCACCTTGCAATGCGGAGAAATTACTGTTTGTGCATTTACAATATTCATTGATTTTTGCAATTGAAAAACATCCAGAAATGATTGAAGCTACTGACTGAATGAAAGGAGCTGGCATCTCACTCTCTTTGAATCTTCTTTATCATGCTAAGAGGAGCAGGAAAAAGCAAAAAATTTCAGAATTGCACCTTGCAATGCGGAGAAATTACTGTTTGTGCATTTACAATATTCATTGATTTTTGCCATTGAAAAACGTCCAGAAATGTTTGAAGCTACTGACTGAATGAAAGGAGCTGGCATCTCACTCTCTTTGAATCTTCTTTATCATGCTAGGATTAGCAGGAAAAAGCAAAAAATTTCAGAATTGCTCCTTGCAATGTGGAGATATTACTGTTTGTGCATTTACAATATTCATTGATTTTTGCCATTGAAAAACATGTTTTTCATATACCAGAAATGTTTGAAGCTACTGACTGAATGAAAGGAGCTGGCATCTCACTCTCTTTGAATCTTCTTTATCATGCTAGGATTAACAGGAAAAAGCAAAAAATTTCAGAATTGCACCTTGCAATGTGGAGATATTACTGTTTGTGCATTTACAATATTCATTGATTTTTGCCATTGAAAAACATGTTTTTCATATACCAGAAATGTTTGAAGCTACTGACTGAATGAAAGGAGCTGGCATCTCACTCTCTTTGAATCTTCTTTATCATGCTAGGATTAACAGGAAAAAGCAAAAAATTTCAGAATTGCACCTTGCAATGTGGAGATATTACTGTTTGTGCATTTACAATATTCATTGATTTTTGCCATTGAAAAACGTCCAGAAATGTTTGAAGCTACTGACTGAATGAAAGGAGCTGGCATCTCACTCTCTTTGAATCTTCTTTATCATGCTAGGATTAGCAGGAAAAAGCAAAAAATTTCAGAATTGCACCTTGCAATGTGGAGATATTACTGTTTGTGCATTTACAATATTCATTGATTTTTGCCATTGAAAAACATGTTTTTCATATACCAGAAATGTTTGAAGCTACTGACTGAATGAAAGGAGCTGGCATCTCACTCTCTTTGAATCTTCTTTATCATGCTAGGATTAACAGGAAAAAGCAAAAAATTTCAGAATTGCACCTTGCAATGTGGAGATATTACTGTTTGTGCATTTACAATATTCATTGATTTTTGCCATTGAAAAACGTCCAGAAATGTTTGAAGCTACTGACTGAATGAAAGGAGCTGGCATCTCACTCTCTTTGAATCTTCTTTATCATGCTAGGATTAACAGGAAAAAGCTAAAAATTTCAGAATTGCACCTTGCAATGTGGAGATATTACTGTTTGTGCATTTACAATATTCATTGATTTTTGCCATTGAAAAACATGTTTTTCATATACCAGAAATGTTTGAAGCTACTGACTGAATGAAAGGAGCTGGCATCTCACTCTCTTTGAATCTTCTTTATCATGCTAGGATTAGCAGGAAAAAGCAAAAAATTTCAGAATTGCACCTTGCAATGTGGAGATATTACTGTTTGTGCATTTACAATATTCATTGATTTTTGCCATTGAAAAACATGTTTTTCATATACCAGAAATGTTTGAAGCTACTGACTGAATGAAAGGAGCTGGCATCTCACTCTCTTTGAATCTTCTTTATCATGCTAGGATTAGCAGGAAAAAGCAAAAAATTTCAGAATTGCACCTTGCAATGTGGAGATATTACTGTTTGTGCATTTACAATATTCATTGATTTTTGCCATTGAAAAACGTCCAGAAATGTTTGAAGCTACTGACTGAATGAAAGGAGCTGGCATCTCACTCTCTTTGAATCTTCTTTATCATGCTAGGATTAGCAGGAAAAAGCAAAAAATTTCAGAATTGCACCTTGCAATGTGGAGATATTACTGTTTGTGCATTTACAATATTCATTGATTTTTGCCATTGAAAAACGTCCAGAAATGTTTGAAGCTACTGACTGAATGAAAGGAGCTGGCATCTCACTCTCTTTGAATCTTCTTTATCATGCTAGGATTAGCAGGAAAAAGCAAAAAATTTCAGAATTGCACCTTGCAATGTGGAGATATTACTGTTTGTGCATTTACAATATTCATTGATTTTTGCCATTGAAAAACATGTTTTTCATATACCAGAAATGTTTGAAGCTACTGACTGAATGAAAGGAGCTGGCATCTCACTCTCTTTGAATCTTCTTTATCATGCTAGGATTAGCAGGAAAAAGCAAAAAATTTCAGAATTGCACCTTGCAATGTGGAGATATTACTGTTTGTGCATTTACAATATTCATTGATTTTTGCCATTGAAAAACATGTTTTTCATATACCAGAAATGTTTGAAGCTACTGACTGAATGAAAGGAGCTGGCATCTCACTCTCTTTGAATCTTCTTTATCATGCTAGGATTAACAGGAAAAAGCAAAAAATTTCAGAATTGCACCTTGCAATGCGGAGAAATTACTGTTTGTGCATTTACAATATTCATTGATTTTTGCCATTGAAAAACATCATGTTATTCATATACCAGAAATGTTTGAAGCTACTGACTGAATGAAAGGAGCTGGCATCTCACTCTCTTTGAATCTTTATCATGCTAAGAGGAGCAGGAAAAAGCAAAAAATTTCAGAATTGCACCTTGCAATGCGGAGAAATTACTGTTTGTGCTTTTACAATATTCATTGATTTTTGCAATTGAAAAACGTCCAGAAATGATTGAAGCTACTGACTGAATGAAAGGAGCTGGCATCTCACTCTCTTTGAATCTTCTTTATCATGCTAAGAGGAGCAGGAAAAAGCAAAAAATTTCAGAATTGCACCTTGCAATGCGGAGAAATTACTGTTTGTGCATTTACAATATTCATTGATTTTTGCCATTGAAAAACGTCCAGAAATGTTTGAAGCTACTGACTGAATGAAAGGAGCTGGCATCTCACTCTCTTTGAATCTTCTTTATCATGCTAGGATTAGCAGGAAAAAGCAAAAAATTTCAGAATTGCACCTTGCAATGTGGAGATATTACTGTTTGTGCATTTACAATATTCATTGATTTTTGCCATTGAAAAACATGTTTTTCATATACCAGAAATGTTTGAAGCTACTGACTGAATGAAAGGAGCTGGCATCTCACTCTCTTTGAATCTTCTTTATCATGCTAGGATTAACAGGAAAAAGCAAAAAATTTCAGAATTGCACCTTGCAATGCGGAGAAATTACTGTTTGTGCATTTACAATATTCATTGATTTTTGCCATTGAAAAACATCATGTTATTCATATACCAGAAATGTTTGAAGCTACTGACAATGAAAGGAGCTGGCATCTCACTCTCTTTGAATCTTTATCATGCTAAGAGGAGCAGGAAAAAGCAAAAAATTTCAGAATTGCACCTTGCAATGCGGAGAAATTACTGTTTGTGCATTTACAATATTCATTGATTTTTGCAATTGAAAAACGTCCAGAAATGATTGAAGCTACTGACTGAATGAAAGGAGCTGGCATCTCACTCTCTTTGAATCTTCTTTATCATGCTAAGAGGAGCAGGAAAAAGCAAAAAATTTCAGAATTGCACCTTGCAATGCGGAGAAATTACTGTTTGTGCATTTACAATATTCATTGATTTTTGCCATTGAAAAACGTCCAGAAATGTTTGAAGCTACTGACTGAATGAAAGGAGCTGGCATCTCACTCTCTTTGAATCTTCTTTATCATGCTAGGATTAGCAGGAAAAAGCAAAAAATTTCAGAATTGCACCTTGCAATGTGGAGATATTACTGTTTGTGCATTTACAATATTCATTGATTTTTGCCATTGAAAAACATGTTTTTCATATACCAGAAATGTTTGAAGCTACTGACTGAATGAAAGGAGCTGGCATCTCACTCTCTTTGAATCTTCTTTATCATGCTAGGATTAACAGGAAAAAGCAAAAAATTTCAGAATTGCACCTTGCAATGCGGAGAAATTACTGTTTGTGCATTTACAATATTCATTGATTTTTGCCATTGAAAAACATCATGTTATTCATATACCAGAAATGTTTGAAGCTACTGACAATGAAAGGAGCTGGCATCTCACTCTCTTTGAATCTTTATCATGCTAAGAGGAGCAGGAAAAAGCAAAAAATTTCAGAATTGCACCTTGCAATGCGGAGAAATTACTGTTTGTGCATTTACAATATTCATTGATTTTTGCAATTGAAAAACGTCCAGAAATGATTGAAGCTACTGACTGAATGAAAGGAGCTGGCATCTCACTCTCTTTGAATCTTCTTTATCATGCTAAGAGGAGCAGGAAAAAGCAAAAAATTTCAGAATTGCACCTTGCAATGCGGAGAAATTACTGTTTGTGCATTTACAATATTCATTGATTTTTGCCATTGAAAAACGTCCAGAAATGTTTGAAGCTACTGACTGAATGAAAGGAGCTGGCATCTCACTCTCTTTGAATCTTCTTTATCATGCTAGGATTAGCAGGAAAAAGCAAAAAATTTCAGAATTGCACCTTGCAATGTGGAGATATTACTGTTTGTGCATTTACAATATTCATTGATTTTTGCCATTGAAAAACATGTTTTTCATATACCAGAAATGTTTGAAGCTACTGACTGAATGAAAGGAGCTGGCATCTCACTCTCTTTGAATCTTCTTTATCATGCTAGGATTAACAGGAAAAAGCAAAAAATTTCAGAATTGCACCTTGCAATGTGGAGATATTACTGTTTGTGCATTTACAATATTCATTGATTTTTGCCATTGAAAAACATGTTTTTCATATACCAGAAATGTTTGAAGCTACTGACTGAATGAAAGGAGCTGGCATCTCACTCTCTTTGAATCTTCTTTATCATGCTAGGATTAACAGGAAAAAGCAAAAAATTTCAGAATTGCACCTTGCAATGTGGAGATATTACTGTTTGTGCATTTACAATATTCATTGATTTTTGCCATTGAAAAACGTCCAGAAATGTTTGAAGCTACTGACTGAATGAAAGGAGCTGGCATCTCACTCTCTTTGAATCTTCTTTATCATGCTAGGATTAGCAGGAAAAAGCAAAAAATTTCAGAATTGCACCTTGCAATGTGGAGATATTACTGTTTGTGCATTTACAATATTCATTGATTTTTGCCATTGAAAAACATGTTTTTCATATACCAGAAATGTTTGAAGCTACTGACTGAATGAAAGGAGCTGGCATCTCACTCTCTTTGAATCTTCTTTATCATGCTAGGATTAGCAGGAAAAAGCAAAAAATTTCAGAATTGCACCTTGCAATGTGGAGATATTACTGTTTGTGCATTTACAATATTCATTGATTTTTGCCATTGAAAAACATGTTTTTCATATACCAGAAATGTTTGAAGCTACTGACTGAATGAAAGGAGCTGGCATCTCACTCTCTTTGAATCTTCTTTATCATGCTAGGATTAGCAGGAAAAAGCAAAAAATTTCAGAATCGCACCTTGCAATGTGGAGATATTACTGTTTGTGCATTTACAATATTCATTGATTTTTGCCATTGAAAAACATGTTTTTCATATACCAGAAATGTTTGAAGCTACTGACTGAATGAAAGGAGCTGGCATCTCACTCTCTTTAAATCTTTATCATGCTAGGATTAACAGGAAAAAGCAAAAAATTTCAGAATTGCACCTTGCAATGTGGAGATATTACTGTTTGTGCATTTACAATATTCATTGATTTTTGCCATTGAAAAACGTCCAGAAATGTTTGAAGCTACTGACTGAATGAAAGGAGCTGGCATCTCACTCTCTTTGAATCTTCTTTATCATGCTAGGATTAGCAGGAAAAAGCAAAAAATTTCAGAATTGCACCTTGCAATGTGGAGATATTACTGTTTGTGCATTTACAATATTCATTGATTTTTGCCATTGAAAAACATCATGTTATTCATATACCAGAAATGTTTGAAGCTACTGACTGAATGAAAGGAGCTGGCATCTCACTCTCTTTGAATCTTTATCATGCTAAGAGGAGCAGGAAAAAGCAAAAAATTTCAGAATTGCACCTTGCAATGCGGAGAAATTACTGTTTGTGCATTTACAATATTCATTGATTTTTGCAATTGAAAAACGTCCAGAAATGATTGAAGCTACTGACTGAATGAAAGGAGCTGGCATCTCACTCTCTTTGAATCTTCTTTATCATGCTAAGAGGAGCAGGAAAAAGCAAAAAATTTCAGAATTGCACCTTGCAATGCGGAGAAATTACTGTTTGTGCATTTACAATATTCATTGATTTTTGCCATTGAAAAACGTCCAGAAATGTTTGAAGCTACTGACTGAATGAAAGGAGCTGGCATCTCACTCTCTTTGAATCTTCTTTATCATGCTAGGATTAGCAGGAAAAAGCAAAAAATTTCAGAATTGCACCTTGCAATGTGGAGATATTACTGTTTGTGCATTTACAATATTCATTGATTTTTGCCATTGAAAAACATGTTTTTCATATACCAGAAATGTTTGAAGCTACTGACTGAATGAAAGGAGCTGGCATCTCACTCTCTTTGAATCTTCTTTATCATGCTAGGATTAACAGGAAAAAGCAAAAAATTTCAGAATTGCACCTTGCAATGTGGAGATATTACTGTTTGTGCATTTACAATATTCATTGATTTTTGCCATTGAAAAACGTCCAGAAATGTTTGAAGCTACTGACTGAATGAAAGGAGCTGGCATCTCACTCTCTTTGAATCTTCTTTATCATGCTAGGATTAGCAGGAAAAAGCAAAAAATTTCAGAATTGCACCTTGCAATGTGGAGATATTACTGTTTGTGCATTTACAATATTCATTGATTTTTGCCATTGAAAAACATGTTTTTCATATACCAGAAATGTTTGAAGCTACTGACTGAATGAAAGGAGCTGGCATCTCACTCTCTTTGAATCTTCTTTATCATGCTAGGATTAACAGGAAAAAGCAAAAAATTTCAGAATTGCACCTTGCAATGTGGAGATATTACTGTTTGTGCATTTACAATATTCATTGATTTTTGCCATTGAAAAACGTCCAGAAATGTTTGAAGCTACTGACTGAATGAAAGGAGCTGGCATCTCACTCTCTTTGAATCTTCTTTATCATGCTAGGATTAACAGGAAAAAGCTAAAAATTTCAGAATTGCACCTTGCAATGTGGAGATATTACTGTTTGTGCATTTACAATATTCATTGATTTTTGCCATTGAAAAACATGTTTTTCATATACCAGAAATGTTTGAAGCTACTGACTGAATGAAAGGAGCTGGCATCTCACTCTCTTTGAATCTTCTTTATCATGCTAGGATTAGCAGGAAAAAGCAAAAAATTTCAGAATTGCACCTTGCAATGTGGAGATATTACTGTTTGTGCATTTACAATATTCATTGATTTTTGCCATTGAAAAACATGTTTTTCATATACCAGAAATGTTTGAAGCTACTGACTGAATGAAAGGAGCTGGCATCTCACTCTCTTTGAATCTTCTTTATCATGCTAGGATTAGCAGGAAAAAGCAAAAAATTTCAGAATTGCACCTTGCAATGTGGAGATATTACTGTTTGTGCATTTACAATATTCATTGATTTTTGCCATTGAAAAACGTCCAGAAATGTTTGAAGCTACTGACTGAATGAAAGGAGCTGGCATCTCACTCTCTTTGAATCTTCTTTATCATGCTAGGATTAGCAGGAAAAAGCAAAAAATTTCAGAATTGCACCTTGCAATGTGGAGATATTACTGTTTGTGCATTTACAATATTCATTGATTTTTGCCATTGAAAAACGTCCAGAAATGTTTGAAGCTACTGACTGAATGAAAGGAGCTGGCATCTCACTCTCTTTGAATCTTCTTTATCATGCTAGGATTAGCAGGAAAAAGCAAAAAATTTCAGAATTGCACCTTGCAATGTGGAGATATTACTGTTTGTGCATTTACAATATTCATTGATTTTTGCCATTGAAAAACATGTTTTTCATATACCAGAAATGTTTGAAGCTACTGACTGAATGAAAGGAGCTGGCATCTCACTCTCTTTGAATCTTCTTTATCATGCTAGGATTAGCAGGAAAAAGCAAAAAATTTCAGAATCGCACCTTGCAATGTGGAGATATTACTGTTTGTGCATTTACAATATTCATTGATTTTTGCCATTGAAAAACATGTTTTTCATATACCAGAAATGTTTGAAGCTACTGACTGAATGAAAGGAGCTGGCATCTCACTCTCTTTGAATCTTCTTTATCATGCTAGGATTAGCAGGAAAAAGCAAAAAATTTCAGAATTGCACCTTGCAATGTGGAGATATTACTGTTTGTGCATTTACAATATTCATTGATTTTTGCCATTGAAAAACGTCCAGAAATGTTTGAAGCTACTGACTGAATGAAAGGAGCTGGCATCTCACTCTCTTTGAATCTTCTTTATCATGCTAGGATTAGCAGGAAAAAGCAAAAAATTTCAGAATTGCACCTTGCAATGTGGAGATATTACTGTTTGTGCATTTACAATATTCATTGATTTTTGCCATTGAAAAACGTCCAGAAATGTTTGAAGCTACTGACTGAATGAAAGGAGCTGGCATCTCACTCTCTTTGAATCTTCTTTATCATGCTAGGATTAGCAGGAAAAAGCAAAAAATTTCAGAATTGCACCTTGCAATGTGGAGATATTACTGTTTGTGCATTTACAATATTCATTGATTTTTGCCATTGAAAAACATGTTTTTCATATACCAGAAATGTTTGAAGCTACTGACTGAATGAAAGGAGCTGGCATCTCACTCTCTTTGAATCTTCTTTATCATGCTAGGATTAGCAGGAAAAAGCAAAAAATTTCAGAATTGCACCTTGCAATGTGGAGATATTACTGTTTGTGCATTTACAATATTCATTGATTTTTGCCATTGAAAAACATGTTTTTCATATACCAGAAATGTTTGAAGCTACTGACTGAATGAAAGGAGCTGGCATCTCACTCTCTTTGAATCTTCTTTATCATGCTAGGATTAGCAGGAAAAAGCAAAAAATTTCAGAATCGCACCTTGCAATGTGGAGATATTACTGTTTGTGCATTTACAATATTCATTGATTTTTGCCATTGAAAAACATGTTTTTCATATACCAGAAATGTTTGAAGCTACTGACTGAATGAAAGGAGCTGGCATCTCACTCTCTTTAAATCTTCTTTATCATGCTAGGATTAACAGGAAAAAGCAAAAAATTTCAGAATTGCACCTTGCAATGTGGAGATATTACTGTTTGTGCATTTACAATATTCATTGATTTTTGCCATTGAAAAACGTCCAGAAATGTTTGAAGCTACTGACTGAATGAAAGGAGCTGGCATCTCACTCTCTTTGAATCTTCTTTATCATGCTAGGATTAGCAGGAAAAAGCAAAAAATTTCAGAATTGCACCTTGCAATGTGGAGATATTACTGTTTGTGCATTTACAATATTCATTGATTTTTGCCATTGAAAAACATGTTTTTCATATACCAGAAATGTTTGAAGCTACTGACTGAATGAAAGGAGCTGGCATCTCACTCTCTTTGAATCTTCTTTATCATGCTAGGATTAACAGGAAAAAGCAAAAAATTTCAGAATTGCACCTTGCAATGCGGAGAAATTACTGTTTGTGCATTTACAATATTCATTGATTTTTGCCATTGAAAAACATCATGTTATTCATATACCAGAAATGTTTGAAGCTACTGACTGAATGAAAGGAGCTGGCATCTCACTCTCTTTGAATCTTTATCATGCTAAGAGGAGCAGGAAAAAGCAAAAAATTTCAGAATTGCACCTTGCAATGCGGAGAAATTACTGTTTGTGCATTTACAATATTCATTGATTTTTGCAATTGAAAAACGTCCAGAAATGATTGAAGCTACTGACTGAATGAAAGGAGCTGGCATCTCACTCTCTTTGAATCTTCTTTATCATGCTAAGAGGAGCAGGAAAAAGCAAAAAATTTCAGAATTGCACCTTGCAATGCGGAGAAATTACTGTTTGTGCATTTACAATATTCATTGATTTTTGCCATTGAAAAACGTCCAGAAATGTTTGAAGCTACTGACTGAATGAAAGGAGCTGGCATCTCACTCTCTTTGAATCTTCTTTATCATGCTAGGATTAGCAGGAAAAAGCAAAAAATTTCAGAATTGCACCTTGCAATGTGGAGATATTACTGTTTGTGCATTTACAATATTCATTGATTTTTGCCATTGAAAAACATGTTTTTCATATACCAGAAATGTTTGAAGCTACTGACTGAATGAAAGGAGCTGGCATCTCACTCTCTTTGAATCTTCTTTATCATGCTAGGATTAACAGGAAAAAGCAAAAAATTTCAGAATTGCACCTTGCAATGCGGAGAAATTACTGTTTGTGCATTTACAATATTCATTGATTTTTGCCATTGAAAAACATCATGTTATTCATATACCAGAAATGTTTGAAGCTACTGACAATGAAAGGAGCTGGCATCTCACTCTCTTTGAATCTTTATCATGCTAAGAGGAGCAGGAAA
Source organism: Phyllobates terribilis (assembly GCF_046119375.1). Taxonomy (NCBI): domain Eukaryota; kingdom Metazoa; phylum Chordata; class Amphibia; order Anura; family Dendrobatidae; genus Phyllobates; species Phyllobates terribilis. The sequence continues at coordinate 32,517 of NW_027365352.1, forward strand.
AAGCAAAAAATTTCAGAATTGCACCTTGCAATGCGGAGAAATTACTGTTTGTGCATTTACAATATTCATTGATTTTTGCAATTGAAAAACGTCCAGAAATGATTGAAGCTACTGACTGAATGAAAGGAGCTGGCATCTCACTCTCTTTGAATCTTCTTTATCATGCTAAGAGGAGCAGGAAAAAGCAAAAAATTTCAGAATTGCACCTTGCAATGCGGAGAAATTACTGTTTGTGCATTTACAATATTCATTGATTTTTGCCATTGAAAAACGTCCAGAAATGTTTGAAGCTACTGACTGAATGAAAGGAGCTGGCATCTCACTCTCTTTGAATCTTCTTTATCATGCTAGGATTAGCAGGAAAAAGCAAAAAATTTCAGAATTGCACCTTGCAATGTGGAGATATTACTGTTTGTGCATTTACAATATTCATTGATTTTTGCCATTGAAAAACATGTTTTTCATATACCAGAAATGTTTGAAGCTACTGACTGAATGAAAGGAGCTGGCATCTCACTCTCTTTGAATCTTCTTTATCATGCTAGGATTAACAGGAAAAAGCAAAAAATTTCAGAATTGCACCTTGCAATGTGGAGATATTACTGTTTGTGCATTTACAATATTCATTGATTTTTGCCATTGAAAAACATGTTTTTCATATACCAGAAATGTTTGAAGCTACTGACTGAATGAAAGGAGCTGGCATCTCACTCTCTTTGAATCTTCTTTATCATGCTAGGATTAACAGGAAAAAGCAAAAAATTTCAGAATTGCACCTTGCAATGTGGAGATATTACTGTTTGTGCATTTACAATATTCATTGATTTTTGCCATTGAAAAACGTCCAGAAATGTTTGAAGCTTCTGACTGAATGAAAGGAGCTGGCATCTCACTCTCTTTGAATCTTCTTTATCATGCTAGGATTAGCAGGAAAAAGCAAAAAATTTCAGAATTGCACCTTGCAATGTGGAGATATTACTGTTTGTGCATTTACAATATTCATTGATTTTTGCCATTGAAAAACATGTTTTTCATATACCAGAAATGTTTGAAGCTACTGACTGAATGAAAGGAGCTGGCATCTCACTCTCTTTGAATCTTCTTTATCATGCTAGGATTAGCAGGAAAAAGCAAAAAATTTCAGAATTGCACCTTGCAATGTGGAGATATTACTGTTTGTGCATTTACAATATTCATTGATTTTTGCCATTGAAAAACATGTTTTTCATATACCAGAAATGTTTGAAGCTACTGACTGAATGAAAGGAGCTGGCATCTCACTCTCTTTGAATCTTCTTTATCATGCTAGGATTAGCAGGAAAAAGCAAAAAATTTCAGAATCGCACCTTGCAATGTGGAGATATTACTGTTTGTGCATTTACAATATTCATTGATTTTTGCCATTGAAAAACATGTTTTTCATATACCAGAAATGTTTGAAGCTACTGACTGAATGAAAGGAGCTGGCATCTCACTCTCTTTAAATCTTTATCATGCTAGGATTAACAGGAAAAAGCAAAAAATTTCAGAATTGCACCTTGCAATGTGGAGATATTACTGTTTGTGCATTTACAATATTCATTGATTTTTGCCATTGAAAAACGTCCAGAAATGTTTGAAGCTACTGACTGAATGAAAGGAGCTGGCATCTCACTCTCTTTGAATCTTCTTTATCATGCTAGGATTAGCAGGAAAAAGCAAAAAATTTCAGAATTGCACCTTGCAATGTGGAGATATTACTGTTTGTGCATTTACAATATTCATTGATTTTTGCCATTGAAAAACATCATGTTATTCATATACCAGAAATGTTTGAAGCTACTGACTGAATGAAAGGAGCTGGCATCTCACTCTCTTTGAATCTTTATCATGCTAAGAGGAGCAGGAAAAAGCAAAAAATTTCAGAATTGCACCTTGCAATGCGGAGAAATTACTGTTTGTGCATTTACAATATTCATTGATTTTTGCAATTGAAAAACGTCCAGAAATGATTGAAGCTACTGACTGAATGAAAGGAGCTGGCATCTCACTCTCTTTGAATCTTCTTTATCATGCTAAGAGGAGCAGGAAAAAGCAAAAAATTTCAGAATTGCACCTTGCAATGCGGAGAAATTACTGTTTGTGCATTTACAATATTCATTGATTTTTGCCATTGAAAAACGTCCAGAAATGTTTGAAGCTACTGACTGAATGAAAGGAGCTGGCATCTCACTCTCTTTGAATCTTCTTTATCATGCTAGGATTAGCAGGAAAAAGCAAAAAATTTCAGAATTGCACCTTGCAATGTGGAGATATTACTGTTTGTGCATTTACAATATTCATTGATTTTTGCCATTGAAAAACATGTTTTTCATATACCAGAAATGTTTGAAGCTACTGACTGAATGAAAGGAGCTGGCATCTCACTCTCTTTGAATCTTCTTTATCATGCTAGGATTAACAGGAAAAAGCAAAAAATTTCAGAATTGCACCTTGCAATGTGGAGATATTACTGTTTGTGCATTTACAATATTCATTGATTTTTGCCATTGAAAAACGTCCAGAAATGTTTGAAGCTACTGACTGAATGAAAGGAGCTGGCATCTCACTCTCTTTGAATCTTCTTTATCATGCTAGGATTAGCAGGAAAAAGCAAAAAATTTCAGAATTGCACCTTGCAATGTGGAGATATTACTGTTTGTGCATTTACAATATTCATTGATTTTTGCCATTGAAAAACATGTTTTTCATATACCAGAAATGTTTGAAGCTACTGACTGAATGAAAGGAGCTGGCATCTCACTCTCTTTGAATCTTCTTTATCATGCTAGGATTAACAGGAAAAAGCAAAAAATTTCAGAATTGCACCTTGCAATGTGGAGATATTACTGTTTGTGCATTTACAATATTCATTGATTTTTGCCATTGAAAAACGTCCAGAAATGTTTGAAGCTACTGACTGAATGAAAGGAGCTGGCATCTCACTCTCTTTGAATCTTCTTTATCATGCTAGGATTAACAGGAAAAAGCTAAAAATTTCAGAATTGCACCTTGCAATGTGGAGATATTACTGTTTGTGCATTTACAATATTCATTGATTTTTGCCATTGAAAAACATGTTTTTCATATACCAGAAATGTTTGAAGCTACTGACTGAATGAAAGGAGCTGGCATCTCACTCTCTTTGAATCTTCTTTATCATGCTAGGATTAGCAGGAAAAAGCAAAAAATTTCAGAATTGCACCTTGCAATGTGGAGATATTACTGTTTGTGCATTTACAATATTCATTGATTTTTGCCATTGAAAAACATGTTTTTCATATACCAGAAATGTTTGAAGCTACTGACTGAATGAAAGGAGCTGGCATCTCACTCTCTTTGAATCTTCTTTATCATGCTAGGATTAGCAGGAAAAAGCAAAAAATTTCAGAATTGCACCTTGCAATGTGGAGATATTACTGTTTGTGCATTTACAATATTCATTGATTTTTGCCATTGAAAAACGTCCAGAAATGTTTGAAGCTACTGACTGAATGAAAGGAGCTGGCATCTCACTCTCTTTGAATCTTCTTTATCATGCTAGGATTAGCAGGAAAAAGCAAAAAATTTCAGAATTGCACCTTGCAATGTGGAGATATTACTGTTTGTGCATTTACAATATTCATTGATTTTTGCCATTGAAAAACGTCCAGAAATGTTTGAAGCTACTGACTGAATGAAAGGAGCTGGCATCTCACTCTCTTTGAATCTTCTTTATCATGCTAGGATTAGCAGGAAAAAGCAAAAAATTTCAGAATTGCACCTTGCAATGTGGAGATATTACTGTTTGTGCATTTACAATATTCATTGATTTTTGCCATTGAAAAACATGTTTTTCATATACCAGAAATGTTTGAAGCTACTGACTGAATGAAAGGAGCTGGCATCTCACTCTCTTTGAATCTTCTTTATCATGCTAGGATTAGCAGGAAAAAGCAAAAAATTTCAGAATCGCACCTTGCAATGTGGAGATATTACTGTTTGTGCATTTACAATATTCATTGATTTTTGCCATTGAAAAACATGTTTTTCATATACCAGAAATGTTTGAAGCTACTGACTGAATGAAAGGAGCTGGCATCTCACTCTCTTTGAATCTTCTTTATCATGCTAGGATTAGCAGGAAAAAGCAAAAAATTTCAGAATTGCACCTTGCAATGTGGAGATATTACTGTTTGTGCATTTACAATATTCATTGATTTTTGCCATTGAAAAACGTCCAGAAATGTTTGAAGCTACTGACTGAATGAAAGGAGCTGGCATCTCACTCTCTTTGAATCTTCTTTATCATGCTAGGATTAGCAGGAAAAAGCAAAAAATTTCAGAATTGCACCTTGCAATGTGGAGATATTACTGTTTGTGCATTTACAATATTCATTGATTTTTGCCATTGAAAAACGTCCAGAAATGTTTGAAGCTACTGACTGAATGAAAGGAGCTGGCATCTCACTCTCTTTGAATCTTCTTTATCATGCTAGGATTAGCAGGAAAAAGCAAAAAATTTCAGAATTGCACCTTGCAATGTGGAGATATTACTGTTTGTGCATTTACAATATTCATTGATTTTTGCCATTGAAAAACATGTTTTTCATATACCAGAAATGTTTGAAGCTACTGACTGAATGAAAGGAGCTGGCATCTCACTCTCTTTGAATCTTCTTTATCATGCTAGGATTAGCAGGAAAAAGCAAAAAATTTCAGAATTGCACCTTGCAATGTGGAGATATTACTGTTTGTGCATTTACAATATTCATTGATTTTTGCCATTGAAAAACATGTTTTTCATATACCAGAAATGTTTGAAGCTACTGACTGAATGAAAGGAGCTGGCATCTCACTCTCTTTGAATCTTCTTTATCATGCTAGGATTAGCAGGAAAAAGCAAAAAATTTCAGAATCGCACCTTGCAATGTGGAGATATTACTGTTTGTGCATTTACAATATTCATTGATTTTTGCCATTGAAAAACATGTTTTTCATATACCAGAAATGTTTGAAGCTACTGACTGAATGAAAGGAGCTGGCATCTCACTCTCTTTAAATCTTCTTTATCATGCTAGGATTAACAGGAAAAAGCAAAAAATTTCAGAATTGCACCTTGCAATGTGGAGATATTACTGTTTGTGCATTTACAATATTCATTGATTTTTGCCATTGAAAAACGTCCAGAAATGTTTGAAGCTACTGACTGAATGAAAGGAGCTGGCATCTCACTCTCTTTGAATCTTCTTTATCATGCTAGGATTAGCAGGAAAAAGCAAAAAATTTCAGAATTGCACCTTGCAATGTGGAGATATTACTGTTTGTGCATTTACAATATTCATTGATTTTTGCCATTGAAAAACATGTTTTTCATATACCAGAAATGTTTGAAGCTACTGACTGAATGAAAGGAGCTGGCATCTCACTCTCTTTGAATCTTCTTTATCATGCTAGGATTAACAGGAAAAAGCAAAAAATTTCAGAATTGCACCTTGCAATGCGGAGAAATTACTGTTTGTGCATTTACAATATTCATTGATTTTTGCCATTGAAAAACATCATGTTATTCATATACCAGAAATGTTTGAAGCTACTGACTGAATGAAAGGAGCTGGCATCTCACTCTCTTTGAATCTTTATCATGCTAAGAGGAGCAGGAAAAAGCAAAAAATTTCAGAATTGCACCTTGCAATGCGGAGAAATTACTGTTTGTGCATTTACAATATTCATTGATTTTTGCAATTGAAAAACGTCCAGAAATGATTGAAGCTACTGACTGAATGAAAGGAGCTGGCATCTCACTCTCTTTGAATCTTCTTTATCATGCTAAGAGGAGCAGGAAAAAGCAAAAAATTTCAGAATTGCACCTTGCAATGCGGAGAAATTACTGTTTGTGCATTTACAATATTCATTGATTTTTGCCATTGAAAAACGTCCAGAAATGTTTGAAGCTACTGACTGAATGAAAGGAGCTGGCATCTCACTCTCTTTGAATCTTCTTTATCATGCTAGGATTAGCAGGAAAAAGCAAAAAATTTCAGAATTGCACCTTGCAATGTGGAGATATTACTGTTTGTGCATTTACAATATTCATTGATTTTTGCCATTGAAAAACATGTTTTTCATATACCAGAAATGTTTGAAGCTACTGACTGAATGAAAGGAGCTGGCATCTCACTCTCTTTGAATCTTCTTTATCATGCTAGGATTAACAGGAAAAAGCAAAAAATTTCAGAATTGCACCTTGCAATGTGGAGATATTACTGTTTGTGCATTTACAATATTCATTGATTTTTGCCATTGAAAAACATGTTTTTCATATACCAGAAATGTTTGAAGCTACTGACTGAATGAAAGGAGCTGGCATCTCACTCTCTTTGAATCTTCTTTATCATGCTAGGATTAACAGGAAAAAGCAAAAAATTTCAGAATTGCACCTTGCAATGCGGAGAAATTACTGTTTGTGCATTTACAATATTCATTGATTTTTGCCATTGAAAAACATCATGTTATTCATATACCAGAAATGTTTGAAGCTACTGACTGAATGAAAGGAGCTGGCATCTCACTCTCTTTGAATCTTTATCATGCTAAGAGGAGCAGGAAAAAGCAAAAAATTTCAGAATTGCACCTTGCAATGCGGAGAAATTACTGTTTGTGCATTTACAATATTCATTGATTTTTGCAATTGAAAAACGTCCAGAAATGATTGAAGCTACTGACTGAATGAAAGGAGCTGGCATCTCACTCTCTTTGAATCTTCTTTATCATGCTAAGAGGAGCAGGAAAAAGCAAAAAATTTCAGAATTGCACCTTGCAATGCGGAGAAATTACTGTTTGTGCATTTACAATATTCATTGATTTTTGCCATTGAAAAACGTCCAGAAATGTTTGAAGCTACTGACTGAATGAAAGGAGCTGGCATCTCACTCTCTTTGAATCTTCTTTATCATGCTAGGATTAGCAGGAAAAAGCAAAAAATTTCAGAATTGCACCTTGCAATGTGGAGATATTACTGTTTGTGCATTTACAATATTCATTGATTTTTGCCATTGAAAAACATGTTTTTCATATACCAGAAATGTTTGAAGCTACTGACTGAATGAAAGGAGCTGGCATCTCACTCTCTTTGAATCTTCTTTATCATGCTAGGATTAACAGGAAAAAGCAAAAAATTTCAGAATTGCACCTTGCAATGTGGAGATATTACTGTTTGTGCATTTACAATATTCATTGATTTTTGCCATTGAAAAACATGTTTTTCATATACCAGAAATGTTTGAAGCTACTGACTGAATGAAAGGAGCTGGCATCTCACTCTCTTTGAATCTTCTTTATCATGCTAGGATTAACAGGAAAAAGCAAAAAATTTCAGAATTGCACCTTGCAATGTGGAGATATTACTGTTTGTGCATTTACAATATTCATTGATTTTTGCCATTGAAAAACGTCCAGAAATGTTTGAAGCTACTGACTGAATGAAAGGAGCTGGCATCTCACTCTCTTTGAATCTTCTTTATCATGCTAGGATTAGCAGGAAAAAGCAAAAAATTTCAGAATTGCACCTTGCAATGTGGAGATATTACTGTTTGTGCATTTACAATATTCATTGATTTTTGCCATTGAAAAACATGTTTTTCATATACCAGAAATGTTTGAAGCTACTGACTGAATGAAAGGAGCTGGCATCTCACTCTCTTTGAATCTTCTTTATCATGCTAGGATTAACAGGAAAAAGCTAAAAATTTCAGAATTGCACCTTGCAATGTGGAGATATTACTGTTTGTGCATTTACAATATTCATTGATTTTTGCCATTGAAAAACGTCCAGAAATGTTTGAAGCTACTGACTGAATGAAAGGAGCTGGCATCTCACTCTCTTTGAATCTTCTTTATCATGCTAGGATTAGCAGGAAAAAGCAAAAAATTTCTGAATTGCACCTTGCAATGTGGAGATATTACTGTTTGTGCATTTACAATATTCATTGATTTTTGCCATTGAAAAACATGTTTTTCATATACCAGAAATGTTTGAAGCTACTGACTGAATGAAAGGAGCTGGCATCTCACTCTCTTTGAATCTTCTTTATCATGCTAGGATTAGCAGGAAAAAGCAAAAAATTTCAGAATTGCACCTTGCAATGTGGAGATATTACTGTTTGTGCATTTACAATATTCATTGATTTTTGCCATTGAAAAACATGTTTTTCATATACCAGAAATGTTTGAAGCTACTGACTGAATGAAAGAAGCTGGCATCTCACTCTCTTTGAATCTTCTTTATCATGCTAGGATTAACAGGAAAAAGCAAAAAATTTCAGAATTGCACCTTGCAATGTGGAGATATTACTGTTTGTGCATTTACAATATTCATTGATTTTTGCCATTGAAAAACATGTTTTTCATATACCAGAAATGTTTGAAGCTACTGACTGAATGAAAGGAGCTGGCATCTCACTCTGTTTGAATCTTCTTTATCATGCTAGGATTAACAGGAAAAAGCAAAAAATTTCAGAATTGCACCTTGCAATGTGGAGATATTACTGTTTGTGCATTTACAATATTCATTGATTTTTGCCATTCAAAAACGTCCAGAAATGTTTGAAGCTACTGACTGAATGAAAGGAGCTGGCATCTCACTCTCTTTGAATCTTCTTTATCATGCTAGGATTAGCAGGAAAAAGCAAAAAATTTCAGAATTGCACCTTCCAATGTGGAGATATTACTGATTGTGCATTTACAATATTCATTGATTTTTGCCATTGAAAAACATGTTTTTCATATACCAGAAATGTTTGAAGCTACTGACTGAATGAAAGGAGCTGGCATCTCACTCTCTTTGAATCTTCTTTATCATGCTAGGATTAACAGGAAAAAGCTAAAAATTTCAGAATTGCACCTTGCAATGTGGAGATATTACTGTTTGTGCATTTACAATATTCATTGATTTTTGCCATTGAAAAACGTCCAGAAATGTTTGAAGCTACTGACTGAATGAAAGGAGCTGGCATCTCACTCTCTTTGAATCTTCTTTATCATGCTAGGATTAGCAGGAAAAAGCAAAAAATTTCTGAATTGCACCTTGCAATGTGGAGATATTACTGTTTGTGCATTTACAATATTCATTGATTTTTGCCATTGAAAAACATGTTTTTCATATACCAGAAATGTTTGAAGCTACTGACTGAATGAAAGGAGCTGGCATCTCACTCTCTTTGAATCTTCTTTATCATGCTAGGATTAGCAGGAAAAAGCAAAAAATTTCAGAATTGCACCTTGCAATGTGGAGATATTACTGTTTGTGCATTTACAATATTCATTGATTTTTGCCATTGAAAAACGTTTTTCATATACCAGAAATGTTTGAAGCTACTGACTGAATGAAAGAAGCTGGCATCTCACTCTCTTTGAATCTTCTTTATCATGCTAGGATTAACAGGAAAAAGCAAAAAATTTCAGAATTGCACCTTGCAATGTGGAGATATTACTGTTTGTGCATTTACAATATTCATTGATTTTTGCCATTGAAAAACATGTTTTTCATATACCAGAAATGTTTGAAGCTACTGACTGAATGAAAGGAGCTGGCATCTCACTCTCTTTGAATCTTCTTTATCATGCTAGGATTAACAGGAAAAAGCAAAAAATTTCAGAATTGCACCTTGCAATGTGGAGATATTACTGTTTGTGCATTTACAATATTCATTGATTTTTGCCATTGAAAAACGTCCAGAAATGTTTGAAGCTACTGACTGAATGAAAGGAGCTGGCATCTCACTCTCTTTGAATCTTCTTTATCATGCTAGGATTAACAGGAAAAAGCAAAAAATTTCAGAATTGCACCTTGCAATGTGGAGATATTACTGTTTGTGCATTTACAATATTCATTGATTTTTGCCATTGAAAAACGTCCAGAAATGTTTGAAGCTACTGACTGAATGAAAGGAGCTGGCATCTCACTCTCTTTGAATCTTCTTTATCATGCTAGGATTAGCAGGAAAAAGCAAAAAATTTCAGAATTGCACCTTGCAATGTGGAGATATTACTGTTTGTGCATTTACAATATTCATTGATTTTTGCCATTGAAAAACATGTTTTTCATATACCAGAAATGTTTGAAGCTACTGACTGAATGAAAGGAGCTGGCATCTCACTCTCTTTGAATCTTCTTTATCATGCTAGGATTAACAGGAAAAAGCAAAAAATTTCAGAATTGCACCTTGCAATGCGGAGAAATTACTGTTTGTGCATTTACAATATTCATTGATTTTTGCCATTGAAAAACATCATGTTATTCATATACCAGAAATGTTTGAAGCTACTGACTGAATGAAAGGAGCTGGCATCTCACTCTCTTTGAATCTTTATCATGCTAAGAGGAGCAGGAAAAAGCAAAAAATTTCAGAATTGCACCTTGCAATGCGGAGAAATTACTGTTTGTGCATTTACAATATTCATTGATTTTTGCAATTGAAAAACGTCCAGAAATGATTGAAGCTACTGACTGAATGAAAGGAGCTGGCATCTCACTCTCTTTGAATCTTCTTTATCATGCTAAGAGGAGCAGGAAAAAGCAAAAAATTTCAGAATTGCACCTTGCAATGCGGAGAAATTACTGTTTGTGCATTTACAATATTCATTGATTTTTGCCATTGAAAAACGTCCAGAAATGTTTGAAGCTACTGACTGAATGAAAGGAGCTGGCATCTCACTCTCTTTGAATCTTTATCATGCTAGGATTAGCAGGAAAAAGCAAAAAATTTCAGAATTGCACCTTGCAATGTGGAGATATTACTGTTTGTGCATTTACAATATTCATTGATTTTTGCCATTGAAAAACGTCCAGAAATGTTTGAAGCTACTGACTGAATGAAAGGAGCTGGCATCTCACTCTCTTTGAATCTTTATCATGCTAGGATTAGCAGGAAAAAGCAAAAAATTTCAGAATTGCACCTTGCAATGTGGAGATATTACTGTTTGTGCATTTACAATATTCATTGATTTTTGCCATTGAAAAACATGTTTTTCATATACCAGAAATGTTTGAAGCTACTGACTGAATGAAAGGAGCTGGCATCTCACTCTCTTTGAATCTTCTTTATCATGCTAGGATTAACAGGAAAAAGCAAAAAATTTCAGAATTGCACCTTGCAATGCGGAGAAATTACTGTTTGTGCATTTACAATATTCATTGATTTTTGCCATTGAAAAACATCATGTTATTCATATACCAGAAATGTTTGAAGCTACTGACTGAATGAAAGGAGCTGGCATCTCACTCTCTTTGAATCTTTATCATGCTAAGAGGAGCAGGAAAAAGCAAAAAATTTCAGAATTGCACCTTGCAATGCGGAGAAATTACTGTTTGTGCATTTACAATATTCATTGATTTTTGCAATTGAAAAACGTCCAGAAATGATTGAAGCTACTGACTGAATGAAAGGAGCTGGCATCTCACTCTCTTTGAATCTTCTTTATCATGCTAAGAGGAGCAGGAAAAAGCAAAAAATTTCAGAATTGCACCTTGCAATGCGGAGAAATTACTGTTTGTGCATTTACAATATTCATTGATTTTTGCCATTGAAAAACGTCCAGAAATGTTTGAAGCTACTGACTGAATGAAAGGAGCTGGCATCTCACTCTCTTTGAATCTTCTTTATCATGCTAGGATTAGCAGGAAAAAGCAAAAAATTTCAGAATTGCACCTTGCAATGTGGAGATATTACTGTTTGTGCATTTACAATATTCATTGATTTTTGCCATTGAAAAACATGTTTTTCATATACCAGAAATGTTTGAAGCTACTGACTGAATGAAAGGAGCTGGCATCTCACTCTCTTTGAATCTTCTTTATCATGCTAGGATTAACAGGAAAAAGCAAAAAATTTCAGAATTGCACCTTGCAATGTGGAGATATTACTGTTTGTGCATTTACAATATTCATTGATTTTTGCCATTGAAAAACGTCCAGAAATGTTTGAAGCTACTGACTGAATGAAAGGAGCTGGCATCTCACTCTCTTTGAATCTTCTTTATCATGCTAGGATTAGCAGGAAAAAGCAAAAAATTTCAGAATTGCACCTTGCAATGTGGAGATATTACTGTTTGTGCATTTACAATATTCATTGATTTTTGCCATTGAAAAACATGTTTTTCATATACCAGAAATGTTTGAAGCTACTGACTGAATGAAAGGAGCTGGCATCTCACTCTCTTTGAATCTTCTTTATCATGCTAGGATTAACAGGAAAAAGCAAAAAATTTCAGAATTGCACCTTGCAATGTGGAGATATTACTGTTTGTGCATTTACAATATTCATTGATTTTTGTCATTGAAAAACGTCCAGAAATGTTTGAAGCTACTGACTGAATGAAAGGAGCTGGCATCTCACTCTCTTTGAATCTTCTTTATCATGCTAGGATTAACAGGAAAAAGCTAAAAATTTCAGAATTGCACCTTGCAATGTGGAGATATTACTGTTTGTGCATTTACAATATTCATTGATTTTTGCCATTGAAAAACATGTTTTTCATATACCAGAAATGTTTGAAGCTACTGACTGAATGAAAGGAGCTGGCATCTCACTCTCTTTGAATCTTCTTTATCATGCTAGGATTAGCAGGAAAAAGCAAAAAATTTCAGAATTGCACCTTGCAATGTGGAGATATTACTGTTTGTGCATTTACAATATTCATTGATTTTTGCCATTGAAAAACATGTTTTTCATATACCAGAAATGTTTGAAGCTACTGACTGAATGAAAGGAGCTGGCATCTCACTCTCTTTGAATCTTCTTTATCATGCTAGGATTAGCAGGAAAAAGCAAAAAATTTCAGAATTGCACCTTGCAATGTGGAGATATTACTGTTTGTGCATTTACAATATTCATTGATTTTTGCCATTGAAAAACGTCCAGAAATGTTTGAAGCTACTGACTGAATGAAAGGAGCTGGCATCTCACTCTCTTTGAATCTTCTTTATCATGCTAGGATTAGCAGGAAAAAGCAAAAAATTTCAGAATTGCACCTTGCAATGTGGAGATATTACTGTTTGTGCATTTACAATATTCATTGATTTTTGCCATTGAAAAACGTCCAGAAATGTTTGAAGCTACTGACTGAATGAAAGGAGCTGGCATCTCACTCTCTTTGAATCTTCTTTATCATGCTAGGATTAGCAGGAAAAAGCAAAAAATTTCAGAATTGCACCTTGCAATGTGGAGATATTACTGTTTGTGCATTTACAATATTCATTGATTTTTGCCATTGAAAAACATGTTTTTCATATACCAGAAATGTTTGAAGCTATTGACTGAATGAAAGGAGCTGGCATCTCACTCTCTTTGAATCTTCTTTATCATGCTAGGATTAGCAGGAAAAAGCAAAAAATTTCAGAATCGCACCTTGCAATGTGGAGATATTACTGTTTGTGCATTTACAATATTCATTGATTTTTGCCATTGAAAAACATGTTTTTCATATACCAGAAATGTTTGAAGCTACTGACTGAATGAAAGGAGCTGGCATCTCACTCTCTTTGAATCTTCTTTATCATGCTAGGATTAGCAGGAAAAAGCAAAAAATTTCAGAATTGCACCTTGCAATGTGGAGATATTACTGTTTGTGCATTTACAATATTCATTGATTTTTGCCATTGAAAAACGTCCAGAAATGTTTGAAGCTACTGACTGAATGAAAGGAGCTGGCATCTCACTCTCTTTGAATCTTCTTTATCATGCTAGGATTAGCAGGAAAAAGCAAAAAATTTCAGAATTGCACCTTGCAATGTGGAGATATTACTGTTTGTGCATTTACAATATTCATTGATTTTTGCCATTGAAAAACGTCCAGAAATGTTTGAAGCTACTGACTGAATGAAAGGAGCTGGCATCTCACTCTCTTTGAATCTTCTTTATCATGCTAGGATTAGCAGGAAAAAGCAAAAAATTTCAGAATTGCACCTTGCAATGTGGAGATATTACTGTTTGTGCATTTACAATATTCATTGATTTTTGCCATTGAAAAACATGTTTTTCATATACCAGAAATGTTTGAAGCTACTGACTGAATGAAAGGAGCTGGCATCTCACTCTCTTTGAATCTTCTTTATCATGCTAGGATTAGCAGGAAAAAGCAAAAAATTTCAGAATTGCACCTTGCAATGTGGAGATATTACTGTTTGTGCATTTACAATATTCATTGATTTTTGCCATTGAAAAACATGTTTTTCATATACCAGAAATGTTTGAAGCTACTGACTGAATGAAAGGAGCTGGCATCTCACTCTCTTTGAATCTTCTTTATCATGCTAGGATTAGCAGGAAAAAGCAAAAAATTTCAGAATCGCACCTTGCAATGTGGAGATATTACTGTTTGTGCATTTACAATATTCATTGATTTTTGCCATTGAAAAACATGTTTTTCATATACCAGAAATGTTTGAAGCTACTGACTGAATGAAAGGAGCTGGCATCTCACTCTCTTTAAATCTTCTTTATCATGCTAGGATTAACAGGAAAAAGCAAAAAATTTCAGAATTGCACCTTGCAATGTGGAGATATTACTGTTTGTGCATTTACAATATTCATTGATTTTTGCCATTGAAAAACGTCCAGAAATGTTTGAAGCTACTGACTGAATGAAAGGAGCTGGCATCTCACTCTCTTTGAATCTTCTTTATCATGCTAGGATTAGCAGGAAAAAGCAAAAAATTTCAGAATTGCACCTTGCAATGTGGAGATATTACTGTTTGTGCATTTACAATATTCATTGATTTTTGCCATTGAAAAACATGTTTTTCATATACCAGAAATGTTTGAAGCTACTGACTGAATGAAAGGAGCTGGCATCTCACTCTCTTTGAATCTTCTTTATCATGCTAGGATTAACAGGAAAAAGCAAAAAATTTCAGAATTGCACCTTGCAATGCGGAGAAATTACTGTTTGTGCATTTACAATATTCATTGATTTTTGCCATTGAAAAACATCATGTTATTCATATACCAGAAATGTTTGAAGCTACTGACTGAATGAAAGGAGCTGGCATCTCACTCTCTTTGAATCTTTATCATGCTAAGAGGAGCAGGAAAAAGCAAAAAATTTCAGAATTGCACCTTGCAATGCGGAGAAATTACTGTTTGTGCATTTACAATATTCATTGATTTTTGCAATTGAAAAACGTCCAGAAATGATTGAAGCTACTGACTGAATGAAAGGAGCTGGCATCTCACTCTCTTTGAATCTTCTTTATCATGCTAAGAGGAGCAGGAAAAAGCAAAAAATTTCAGAATTGCACCTTGCAATGCGGAGAAATTACTGTTTGTGCATTTACAATATTCATTGATTTTTGCCATTGAAAAACGTCCAGAAATGTTTGAAGCTACTGACTGAATGAAAGGAGCTGGCATCTCACTCTCTTTGAATCTTCTTTATCATGCTAGGATTAGCAGGAAAAAGCAAAAAATTTCAGAATTGCACCTTGCAATGTGGAGATATTACTGTTTGTGCATTTACAATATTCATTGATTTTTGCCATTGAAAAACATGTTTTTCATATACCAGAAATGTTTGAAGCTACTGACTGAATGAAAGGAGCTGGCATCTCACTCTCTTTGAATCTTCTTTATCATGCTAGGATTAACAGGAAAAAGCAAAAAATTTCAGAATTGCACCTTGCAATGTGGAGATATTACTGTTTGTTCATTTACAATATTCATTGATTTTTGCCATTGAAAAACATGTTTTTCATATACCAGAAATGTTTGAAGCTACTGACTGAATGAAAGGAGCTGGCATCTCACTCTCTTTGAATCTTCTTTATCATGCTAGGATTAACAGGAAAAAGCAAAAAATTTCAGAATTGCACCTTGCAATGCGGAGAAATTACTGTTTGTGCATTTACAATATTCATTGATTTTTGCCATTGAAAAACATCATGTTATTCATATACCAGAAATGTTTGAAGCTACTGACTGAATGAAAGGAGCTGGCATCTCACTCTCTTTGAATCTTTATCATGCTAAGAGGAGCAGGAAAAAGCAAAAAATTTCAGAATTGCACCTTGCAATGCGGAGAAATTACTGTTTGTGCATTTACAATATTCATTGATTTTTGCAATTGAAAAACGTCCAGAAATGATTGAAGCTACTGACTGAATGAAAGGAGCTGGCATCTCACTCTCTTTGAATCTTCTTTATCATGCTAAGAGGAGCAGGAAAAAGCCAAAAATTTCAGAATTGCACCTTGCAATGCGGAGAAATTACTGTTTGTGCATTTACAATATTCATTGATTTTTGCCATTGAAAAACGTCCAGAAATGTTTGAAGCTACTGACTGAATGAAAGGAGCTGGCATCTCACTCTCTTTGAATCTTCTTTATCATGCTAGGATTAGCAGGAAAAAGCAAAAAATTTCAGAATTGCACCTTGCAATGTGGAGATATTACTGTTTGTGCATTTACAATATTCATTGATTTTTGCCATTGAAAAACATGTTTTTCATATACCAGAAATGTTTGAAGCTACTGACTGAATGAAAGGAGCTGGCATCTCACTCTCTTTGAATCTTCTTTATCATGCTAGGATTAACAGGAAAAAGCAAAAAATTTCAGAATTGCACCTTGCAATGTGGAGATATTACTGTTTGTGCATTTACAATATTCATTGATTTTTGCCATTGAAAAACATGTTTTTCATATACCAGAAATGTTTGAAGCTACTGACTGAATGAAAGGAGCTGGCATCTCACTCTCTTTGAATCTTCTTTATCATGCTAGGATTAACAGGAAAAAGCAAAAAATTTCAGAATTGCACCTTGCAATGTGGAGATATTACTGTTTGTGCATTTACAATATTCATTGATTTTTGCCATTGAAAAACGTCCAGAAATGTTTGAAGCTACTGACTGAATGAAAGGAGCTGGCATCTCACTCTCTTTGAATCTTCTTTATCATGCTAGGATTAGCAGGAAAAAGCAAAAAATTTCAGAATTGCACCTTGCAATGTGGAGATATTACTGTTTGTGCATTTACAATATTCATTGATTTTTGCCATTGAAAAACATGTTTTTCATATACCAGAAATGTTTGAAGCTACTGACTGAATGAAAGGAGCTGGCATCTCACTCTCTTTGAATCTTCTTTATCATGCTAGGATTAACAGGAAAAAGCTAAAAATTTCAGAATTGCACCTTGCAATGTGGAGATATTACTGTTTGTGCATTTACAATATTCATTGATTTTTGCCATTGAAAAACGTCCAGAAATGTTTGAAGCTACTGACTGAATGAAAGGAGCTGGCATCTCACTCTCTTTGAATCTTCTTTATCATGCTAGGATTAGCAGGAAAAAGCAAAAAATTTCTGAATTGCACCTTGCAATGTGGAGATATTACTGTTTGTGCATTTACAATATTCATTGATTTTTGCCATTGAAAAACATGTTTTTCATATACCAGAAATGTTTGAAGCTACTGACTGAATGAAAGAAGCTGGCATCTCACTCTCTTTGAATCTTCTTTATCATGCTAGGATTAACAGGAAAAAGCAAAAAATTTCAGAATTGCACCTTGCAATGTGGAGATATTACTGTTTGTGCATTTACAATATTCATTGATTTTTGCCATTGAAAAACATGTTTTTCATATACCAGAAATGTTTGAAGCTACTGACTGAATGAAAGGAGCTGGCATCTCACTCTGTTTGAATCTTCTTTATCATGCTAGGATTAACAGGAAAAAGCAAAAAATTTCAGAATTGCACCTTGCAATGTGGAGATATTACTGTTTGTGCATTTACAATATTCATTGATTTTTGCCATTCAAAAACGTCCAGAAATGTTTGAAGCTACTGACTGAATGAAAGGAGCTGGCATCTCACTCTCTTTGAATCTTCTTTATCATGCTAGGATTAGCAGGAAAAAGCAAAAAATTTCAGAATTGCACCTTCCAATGTGGAGATATTACTGATTGTGCATTTACAATATTCATTGATTTTTGCCATTGAAAAACATGTTTTTCATATACCAGAAATGTTTGAAGCTACTGACTGAATGAAAGGAGCTGGCATCTCACTCTCTTTGAATCTTCTTTATCATGCTAGGATTAACAGGAAAAAGCTAAAAATTTCAGAATTGCACCTTGCAATGTGGAGATATTACTGTTTGTGCATTTACAATATTCATTGATTTTTGCCATTGAAAAACGTCCAGAAATGTTTGAAGCTACTGACTGAATGAAAGGAGCTGGCATCTCACTCTCTTTGAATCTTCTTTATCATGCTAGGATTAGCAGGAAAAAGCAAAAAATTTCTGAATTGCACCTTGCAATGTGGAGATATTACTGTTTGTGCATTTACAATATTCATTGATTTTTGCCATTGAAAAACATGTTTTTCATATACCAGAAATGTTTGAAGCTACTGACTGAATGAAAGGAGCTGGCATCTCACTCTCTTTGAATCTTCTTTATCATGCTAGGATTAGCAGGAAAAAGCAAAAAATTTCAGAATTGCACCTTGCAATGTGGAGATATTACTGTTTGTGCATTTACAATATTCATTGATTTTTGCCATTGAAAAACGTTTTTCATATACCAGAAATGTTTGAAGCTACTGACTGAATGAAAGAAGCTGGCATCTCACTCTCTTTGAATCTTCTTTATCATGCTAGGATTAACAGGAAAAAGCAAAAAATTTCAGAATTGCACCTTGCAATGTGGAGATATTACTGTTTGTGCATTTACAATATTCATTGATTTTTGCCATTGAAAAACATGTTTTTCATATACCAGAAATGTTTGAAGCTACTGACTGAATGAAAGGAGCTGGCATCTCACTCTCTTTGAATCTTCTTTATCATGCTAGGATTAACAGGAAAAAGCAAAAAATTTCAGAATTGCACCTTGCAATGTGGAGATATTACTGTTTGTGCATTTACAATATTCATTGATTTTTGCCATTGAAAAACGTCCAGAAATGTTTGAAGCTACTGACTGAATGAAAGGAGCTGGCATCTCACTCTCTTTGAATCTTCTTTATCATGCTAGGATTAGCAGGAAAAAGCAAAAAATTTCAGAATTGCACCTTGCAATGTGGAGATATTACTGTTTGTGCATTTACAATATTCATTGATTTTTGCCATTAAAAAACGTCCAGAAATGTTTGAAGCTACTGACTGAATGAAAGGAGCTGGCATCTCACTCTCTTTGAATCTTCTTTATCATGCTAGGATTAGCAGGAAAAAGCAAAAAATTTCAGAATTGCACCTTGCAATGTGGAGATATTACTGTTTGTGCATTTACAATATTCATTGATTTTTGCCATTGAAAAACATGTTTTTCATATACCAGAAATGTTTGAAGCTACTGACTGAATGAAAGGAGCTGGCATCTCACTCTCTTTGAATCTTCTTTATCATGCTAGGATTAACAGGAAAAAGCAAAAAATTTCAGAATTGCACCTTGCAATGTGGAGATATTACTGTTTGTGCATTTACAATATTCATTGATTTTTGCCATTGAAAAACATGTTTTTCATATACCAGAAATGTTTGAAGCTACTGACTGAATGAAAGGAGCTGGCATCTCACTCTCTTTGAATCTTCTTTATCATGCTAGGATTAACAGGAAAAAGCAAAAAATTTCAGAATTGCACCTTGCAATGTGGAGATATTACTGTTTGTGCATTTACAATATTCATTGATTTTTGCCATTGAAAAACGTCCAGAAATGTTTGAAGCTACTGACTGAATGAAAGGAGCTGGCATCTCACTCTCTTTGAATCTTCTTTATCATGCTAGGATTAGCAGGAAAAAGCAAAAAATTTCAGAATTGCACCTTGCAATGTGGAGATATTACTGTTTGTGCATTTACAATATTCATTGATTTTTGCCATTGAAAAACATGTTTTTCATATACCAGAAATGTTTGAAGCTACTGACTGAATGAAAGGAGCTGGCATCTCACTCTCTTTGAATCTTCTTTATCATGCTAGGATTAGCAGGAAAAAGCAAAAAATTTCAAAATTGCACCTTGCAATGTGGAGATATTACTGTTTGTGCATTTACAATATTCATTGATTTTTGCCATTGAAAAACATGTTTTTCATATACCAGAAATGTTTGAAGCTACTGACTGAATGAAAGGAGCTGGCATCTCACTCTCTTTGAATCTTCTTTATCATGCTAGGATTAGCAGGAAAAAGCAAAAAATTTCAGAATCGCACCTTGCAATGTGGAGATATTACTGTTTGTGCATTTACAATATTCATTGATTTTTGCCATTGAAAAACATGTTTTTCATATACCAGAAATGTTTGAAGCTACTGACTGAATGAAAGGAGCTGGCATCTCACTCTCTTTAAATCTTTATCATGCTAGGATTAACAGGAAAAAGCAAAAAATTTCAGAATTGCACCTTGCAATGTGGAGATATTACTGTTTGTGCATTTACAATATTCATTGATTTTTGCCATTGAAAAACGTCCAGAAATGTTTGAAGCTACTGACTGAATGAAAGGAGCTGGCATCTCACTCTCTTTGAATCTTCTTTATCATGCTAGGATTAGCAGGAAAAAGCAAAAAATTTCAGAATTGCACCTTGCAATGTGGAGATATTACTGTTTGTGCATTTACAATATTCATTGATTTTTGCCATTGAAAAACATGTTTTTCATATACCAGAAATGTTTGAAGCTACTGACTGAATGAAAGGAGCTGGCATCTCACTCTCTTTGAATCTTCTTTATCATGCTAGGATTAACAGGAAAAAGCAAAAAATTTCAGAATTGCACCTTGCAATGCGGAGAAATTACTGTTTGTGCATTTACAATATTCATTGATTTTTGCCATTGAAAAACATCATGTTATTCATATACCAGAAATGTTTGAAGCTACTGACTGAATGAAAGGAGCTGGCATCTCACTCTCTTTGAATCTTTATCATGCTAAGAGGAGCAGGAAAAAGCAAAAAATTTCAGAATTGCACCTTGCAATGCGGAGAAATTACTGTTTGTGCATTTACAATATTCATTGATTTTTGCAATTGAAAAACGTCCAGAAATGATTGAAGCTACTGACTGAATGAAAGGAGCTGGCATCTCACTCTCTTTGAATCTTCTTTATCATGCTAAGAGGAGCAGGAAAAAGCAAAAAATTTCAGAATTGCACCTTGCAATGCGGAGAAATTACTGTTTGTGCATTTACAATATTCATTGATTTTTGCCATTGAAAAACGTCCAGAAATGTTTGAAGCTACTGACTGAATGAAAGGAGCTGGCATCTCACTCTCTTTGAATCTTCTTTATCATGCTAGGATTAACAGGAAAAAGCAAAAAATTTCAGAATTGCACCTTGCAATGTGGAGATATTACTGTTTGTGCATTTACAATATTCATTGATTTTTGCCATTGAAAAACGTCCAGAAATGTTTGAAGCTACTGACTGAATGAAAGGAGCTGGCATCTCACTCTCTTTGAATCTTTATCATGCTAGGATTAGCAGGAAAAAGCAAAAAATTTCAGAATTGCACCTTGCAATGTGGAGATATTACTGTTTGTGCATTTACAATATTCATTGATTTTTGCCATTGAAAAACATGTTTTTCATATACCAGAAATGTTTGAAGCTACTGACTGAATGAAAGGAGCTGGCATCTCACTCTCTTTGAATCTTCTTTATCATGCTAGGATTAACAGGAAAAAGCAAAAAATTTCAGAATTGCACCTTGCAATGCGGAGAAATTACTGTTTGTGCATTTACAATATTCATTGATTTTTGCCATTGAAAAACATCATGTTATTCATATACCAGAAATGTTTGAAGCTACTGACTGAATGAAAGGAGCTGGCATCTCACTCTCTTTGAATCTTTATCATGCTAAGAGGAGCAGGAAAAAGCAAAAAATTTCAGAATTGCACCTTGCAATGCGGAGAAATTACTGTTTGTGCATTTACAATATTCATTGATTTTTGCAATTGAAAAACGTCCAGAAATGATTGAAGCTACTGACTGAATGAAAGGAGCTGGCATCTCACTCTCTTTGAATCTTCTTTATCATGCTAAGAGGAGCAGGAAAAAGCAAAAAATTTCAGAATTGCACCTTGCAATGCGGAGAAATTACTGTTTGTGCATTTACAATATTCATTGATTTTTGCCATTGAAAAACGTCCAGAAATGTTTGAAGCTACTGACTGAATGAAAGGAGCTGGCATCTCACTCTCTTTGAATCTTCTTTATCATGCTAGGATTAGCAGGAAAAAGCAAAAAATTTCAGAATTGCACCTTGCAATGTGGAGATATTACTGTTTGTGCATTTACAATATTCATTGATTTTTGCCATTGAAAAACATGTTTTTCATATACCAGAAATGTTTGAAGCTACTGACTGAATGAAAGGAGCTGGCATCTCACTCTCTTTGAATCTTCTTTATCATGCTAGGATTAACAGGAAAAAGCAAAAAATTTCAGAATTGCACCTTGCAATGTGGAGATATTACTGTTTGTGAATTTACAATATTCATTGATTTTTGCCATTGAAAAACATGTTTTTCATATACCAGAAATGTTTGAAGCTACTGACTGAATGAAAGGAGCTGGCATCTCACTCTCTTTGAATCTTCTTTATCATGCTAGGATTAACAGGAAAAAGCAAAAAATTTCAGAATTGCACCTTGCAATGTGGAGATATTACTGTTTGTGCATTTACAATATTCATTGATTTTTGCCATTGAAAAACGTCCAGAAATGTTTGAAGCTACTGACTGAATGAAAGGAGCTGGCATCTCACTCTCTTTGAATCTTCTTTATCATGCTAGGATTAGCAGGAAAAAGCAAAAAATTTCAGAATTGCACCTTGCAATGTGGAGATATTACTGTTTGTGCATTTACAATATTCATTGATTTTTGCCATTGAAAAACATGTTTTTCATATACCAGAAATGTTTGAAGCTACTGACTGAATGAAAGGAGCTGGCATCTCACTCTCTTTGAATCTTCTTTATCATGCTAGGATTAACAGGAAAAAGCAAAAAATTTCAGAATTGCACCTTGCAATGTGGAGATATTACTTTTTGTGCATTTACAATATTCATTGATTTTTGCCATTGAAAAACGTCCAGAAATGTTTGAAGCTACTGACTGAATGAAAGGAGCTGGCATCTCACTCTCTTTGAATCTTCTTTATCATGCTAGGATTAACAGGAAAAAGCTAAAAATTTCAGAATTGCACCTTGCAATGTGGAGATATTACTGTTTGTGCATTTACAATATTCATTGATTTTTGCCATTGAAAAACATGTTTTTCATATACCAGAAATGTTTGAAGCTACTGACTGAATGAAAGGAGCTGGCATCTCACTCTCTTTGAATCTTCTTTATCATGCTAGGATTAGCAGGAAAAAGCAAAAAATTTCAGAATTGCACCTTGCAATGTGGAGATATTACTGTTTGTGCATTTACAATATTCATTGATTTTTGCCATTGAAAAACGTCCAGAAATGTTTGAAGCTACTGACTGAATGAAAGGAGCTGGCATCTCACTCTCTTTGAATCTTCTTTATCATGCTAGGATTAGCAGGAAAAAGCAAAAAATTTCAGAATTGCACCTTGCAATGTGGAGATATTACTGTTTGTGCATTTACAATATTCATTGATTTTTGCCATTGAAAAACATGTTTTTCATATACCAGAAATGTTTGAAGCTACTGACTGAATGAAAGGAGCTGGCATCTCACTCTCTTTGAATCTTCTTTATCATGCTAGGATTAGCAGGAAAAAGCAAAAAATTTCAGAATTGCACCTTGCAATGTGGAGATATTACTGTTTGTGCATTTACAATATTCATTGATTTTTGCCATTGAAAAACATGTTTTTCATATACCAGAAATGTTTGAAGCTACTGACTGAATGAAAGGAGCTGGCATCTCACTCTCTTTGAATCTTCTTTATCATGCTAGGATTAGCAGGAAAAAGCAAAAAATTTCAGAATCGCACCTTGCAATGTGGAGATATTACTGTTTGTGCATTTACAATATTCATTGATTTTTGCCATTGAAAAACATGTTTTTCATATACCAGAAATGTTTGAAGCTACTGACTGAATGAAAGGAGCTGGCATCTCACTCTCTTTAAATCTTCTTTATCATGCTAGGATTAACAGGAAAAAGCAAAAAATTTCAGAATTGCACCTTGCAATGTGGAGATATTACTGTTTGTGCATTTACAATATTCATTGATTTTTGCCATTGAAAAACGTCCAGAAATGTTTGAAGCTACTGACTGAATGAAAGGAGCTGGCATCTCACTCTCTTTGAATCTTCTTTATCATGCTAGGATTAGCAGGAAAAAGCAAAAAATTTCAGAATTGCACCTTGCAATGTGGAGATATTACTGTTTGTGCATTTACAATATTCATTGATTTTTGCCATTGAAAAACATGTTTTTCATATACCAGAAATGTTTGAAGCTACTGACTGAATGAAAGGAGCTGGCATCTCACTCTCTTTGAATCTTCTTTATCATGCTAGGATTAACAGGAAAAAGCAAAAAATTTCAGAATTGCACCTTGCAATGCGGAGAAATTACTGTTTGTGCATTTACAATATTCATTGATTTTTGCCATTGAAAAACATCATGTTATTCATATACCAGAAATGTTTGAAGCTACTGACTGAATGAAAGGAGCTGGCATCTCACTCTCTTTGAATCTTTATCATGCTAAGAGGAGCAGGAAAAAGCAAAAAATTTCAGAATTGCACCTTGCAATGCGGAGAAATTACTGTTTGTGCATTTACAATATTCATTGATTTTTGCAATTGAAAAACGTCCAGAAATGATTGAAGCTACTGACTGAATGAAAGGAGCTGGCATCTCACTCTCTTTGAATCTTCTTTATCATGCTAAGAGGAGCAGGAAAAAGCAAAAAATTTCAGAATTGCACCTTGCAATGTGGAGATATTACTGTTTGTGCATTTACAATATTCATTGATTTTTGCCATTGAAAAACGTCCAGAAATGTTTGAAGCTACTGACTGAATGAAAGGAGCTGGCATCTCACTCTCTTTGAATCTTTATCATGCTAGGATTAGCAGGAAAAAGCAAAAAATTTCAGAATTGCACCTTGCAATGTGGAGATATTACTGTTTGTGCATTTACAATATTCATTGATTTTTGCCATTGAAAAACATGTTTTTCATATACCAGAAATGTTTGAAGCTACTGACTGAATGAAAGGAGCTGGCATCTCACTCTCTTTGAATCTTCTTTATCATGCTAGGATTAACAGGAAAAAGCAAAAAATTTCAGAATTGCACCTTGCAATGCGGAGAAATTACTGTTTGTGCATTTACAATATTCATTGATTTTTGCCATTGAAAAACATCATGTTATTCATATACCAGAAATGTTTGAAGCTACTGACTGAATGAAAGGAGCTGGCATCTCACTCTCTTTGAATCTTTATCATGCTAAGAGGAGCAGGAAAAAGCAAAAAATTTCAGAATTGCACCTTGCAATGCGGAGAAATTACTGTTTGTGCATTTACAATATTCATTGATTTTTGCAATTGAAAAACGTCCAGAAATGATTGAAGCTACTGACTGAATGAAAGGAGCTGGCATCTCACTCTCTTTGAATCTTCTTTATCATGCTAAGAGGAGCAGGAAAAAGCAAAAAATTTCAGAATTGCACCTTGCAATGCGGAGAAATTACTGTTTGTGCATTTACAATATTCATTGATTTTTGCCATTGAAAAACGTCCAGAAATGTTTGAAGCTACTGACTGAATGAAAGGAGCTGGCATCTCACTCTCTTTGAATCTTCTTTATCATGCTAGGATTAGCAGGAAAAAGCAAAAAATTTCAGAATTGCACCTTGCAATGTGGAGATATTACTGTTTGTGCATTTACAATATTCATTGATTTTTGCCATTGAAAAACATGTTTTTCATATACCAGAAATGTTTGAAGCTACTGACTGAATGAAAGGAGCTGGCATCTCACTCTCTTTGAATCTTCTTTATCATGCTAGGATTAACAGGAAAAAGCAAAAAATTTCAGAATTGCACCTTGCAATGTGGAGATATTACTGTTTGTGCATTTACAATATTCATTGATTTTTGCCATTGAAAAACATGTTTTTCATATACCAGAAATGTTTGAAGCTACTGACTGAATGAAAGGAGCTGGCATCTCACTCTCTTTGAATCTTCTTTATCATGCTAGGATTAACAGGAAAAAGCAAAAAATTTCAGAATTGCACCTTGCAATGTGGAGATATTACTGTTTGTGCATTTACAATATTCATTGATTTTTGCCATTGAAAAACGTCCAGAAATGTTTGAAGCTACTGACTGAATGAAAGGAGCTGGCATCTCACTCTCTTTGAATCTTCTTTATCATGCTAGGATTAGCAGGAAAAAGCAAAAAATTTCAGAATTGCACCTTGCAATGTGGAGATATTACTGTTTGTGCATTTACAATATTCATTGATTTTTGCAATTGAAAAACATGTTTTTCATATACCAGAAATGTTTGAAGCTACTGACTGAATGAAAGGAGCTGGCATCTCACTCTCTTTGAATCTTCTTTATCATGCTAGGATTAACAGGAAAAAGCAAAAAATTTCAGAATTGCACCTTGCAATGTGGAGATATTACTGTTTGTGCATTTACAATATTCATTGATTTTTGCCATTGAAAAACGTCCAGAAATGTTTGAAGCTACTGACTGAATGAAAGGAGCTGGCATCTCACTCTCTTTGAATCTTCTTTATCATGCTAGGATTAACAGGAAAAAGCTAAAAATTTCAGAATTGCACCTTGCAATGTGGAGATATTACTGTTTGTGCATTTACAATATTCATTGATTTTTGCCATTGAAAAACATGTTTTTCATATACCAGAAATGTTTGAAGCTACTGACTGAATGAAAGGAGCTGGCATCTCACTCTCTTTGAATCTTCTTTATCATGCTAGGATTAGCAGGAAAAAGCAAAAAATTTCAGAATTGCACCTTGCAATGTGGAGATATTACTGTTTGTGCATTTACAATATTCATTGATTTTTGCCATTGAAAAACATGTTTTTCATATACCAGAAATGTTTGAAGCTACTGACTGAATGAAAGGAGCTGGCATCTCACTCTCTTTGAATCTTCTTTATCATGCTAGGATTAGCAGGAAAAAACAAAAAATTTCAGAATTGCACCTTGCAATGTGGAGATATTACTGTTTGTGCATTTACAATATTCATTGATTTTTGCCATTGAAAAACGTCCAGAAATGTTTGAAGCTACTGACTGAATGAAAGGAGCTGGCATCTCACTCTCTTTGAATCTTCTTTATCATGCTAGGATTAGCAGGAAAAAGCAAAAAATTTCAGAATTGCACCTTGCAATGTGGAGATATTACTGTTTGTGCATTTACAATATTCATTGATTTTTGCCATTGAAAAACGTCCAGAAATGTTTGAAGCTACTGACTGAGTGAAAGGAGCTGGCATCTCACTCTCTTTGAATCTTCTTTATCATGCTAGGATTAGCAGGAAAAAGCAAAAAATTTCAGAATTGCACCTTGCAATGTGGAGATATTACTGTTTGTGCATTTACAATATTCATTGATTTTTGCCATTGAAAAACATGTTTTTCATATACCAGAAATGTTTGAAGCTACTGACTGAATGAAAGGAGCTGGCATCTCACTCTCTTTGAATCTTCTTTATCATGCTAGGATTAGCAGGAAAAAGCAAAAAATTTCAGAATTGCACCTTGCAATGTGGAGATATTACTGTTTGTGCATTTACAATATTCATTGATTTTTGCCATTGAAAAACATGTTTTTCATATACCAGAAATGTTTGAAGCTACTGACTGAATGAAAGGAGCTGGCATCTCACTCTCTTTGAATCTTCTTTATCATGCTAGGATTAGCAGGAAAAAGCAAAAAATTTCAGAATCGCACCTTGCAATGTGGAGATATTACTGTTTGTGCATTTACAATATTCATTGATTTTTGCCATTGAAAAACATGTTTTTCATATACCAGAAATGTTTGAAGCTACTGACTGAATGAAAGGAGCTGGCATCTCACTCTCTTTAAATCTTTATCATGCTAGGATTAACAGGAAAAAGCAAAAAATTTCAGAATTGCACCTTGCAATGTGGAGATATTACTGTTTGTGCATTTACAATATTCATTGATTTTTGCCATTGAAAAACGTCCAGAAATGTTTGAAGCTACTGACTGAATGAAAGGAGCTGGCATCTCACTCTCTTTGAATCTTCTTTATCATGCTAGGATTAGCAGGAAAAAGCAAAAAATTTCAGAATTGCACCTTGCAATGTGGAGATATTACTGTTTGTGCATTTACAATATTCATTGATTTTTGCCATTGAAAAACATGTTTTTCATATACCAGAAATGTTTGAAGCTACTGACTGAATGAAAGGAGCTGGCATCTCACTCTCTTTGAATCTTCTTTATCATGCTAGGATTAACAGGAAAAAGCAAAAAATTTCAGAATTGCACCTTGCAATGTGGAGATATTACTGTTTGTGCATTTACAATATTCATTGATTTTTGCCATTGAAAAACGTCCAGAAATGTTTGAAGCTACTGACTGAATGAAAGGAGCTGGCATCTCACTCTCTTTGAATCTTCTTTATCATGCTAGGATTAACAGGAAAAAGCTAAAAATTTCAGAATTGCACCTTGCAATGTGGAGATATTACTGTTTGTGCATTTACAATATTCATTGATTTTTGCCATTGAAAAACATGTTTTTCATATACCAGAAATGTTTGAAGCTACTGACTGAATGAAAGGAGCTGGCATCTCACTCTCTTTGAATCTTCTTTATCATGCTAGGATTAGCAGGAAAAAGCAAAAAATTTCAGAATTGCACCTTGCAATGTGGAGATATTACTGTTTGTGCATTTACAATATTCATTGATTTTTGCCATTGAAAAACATGTTTTTCATATACCAGAAATGTTTGAAGCTACTGACTGAATGAAAGGAGCTGGCATCTCACTCTCTTTGAATCTTCTTTATCATGCTAGGATTAGCAGGAAAAAACAAAAAATTTCAGAATTGCACCTTGCAATGTGGAGATATTACTGTTTGTGCATTTACAATATTCATTGATTTTTGCCATTGAAAAACGTCCAGAAATGTTTGAAGCTACTGACTGAATGAAAGGAGCTGGCATCTCACTCTCTTTGAATCTTCTTTATCATGCTAGGATTAGCAGGAAAAAGCAAAAAATTTCAGAATTGCACCTTGCAATGTGGAGATATTACTGTTTGTGCATTTACAATATTCATTGATTTTTGCCATTGAAAAACGTCCAGAAATGTTTGAAGCTACTGACTGAATGAAAGGAGCTGGCATCTCACTCTCTTTGAATCTTCTTTATCATGCTAGGATTAGCAGGAAAAAGCAAAAAATTTCAGAATTGCACCTTGCAATGTGGAGATATTACTGTTTGTGCATTTACAATATTCATTGATTTTTGCCATTGAAAAACATGTTTTTCATATACCAGAAATGTTTGAAGCTACTGACTGAATGAAAGGAGCTGGCATCTCACTCTCTTTGAATCTTCTTTATCATGCTAGGATTAGCAGGAAAAAGCAAAAAATTTCAGAATTGCACCTTGCAATGTGGAGATATTACTGTTTGTGCATTTACAATATTCATTGATTTTTGCCATTGAAAAACATGTTTTTCATATACCAGAAATGTTTGAAGCTACTGACTGAATGAAAGGAGCTGGCATCTCACTCTCTTTGAATCTTCTTTATCATGCTAGGATTAGCAGGAAAAAGCAAAAAATTTCAGAATCGCACCTTGCAATGTGGAGATATTACTGTTTGTGCATTTACAATATTCATTGATTTTTGCCATTGAAAAACATGTTTTTCATATACCAGAAATGTTTGAAGCTACTGACTGAATGAAAGGAGCTGGCATCTCACTCTCTTTAAATCTTTATCATGCTAGGATTAACAGGAAAAAGCAAAAAATTTCAGAATTGCACCTTGCAATGTGGAGATATTACTGTTTGTGCATTTACAATATTCATTGATTTTTGCCATTGAAAAACGTCCAGAAATGTTTGAAGCTACTGACTGAATGAAAGGAGCTGGCATCTCACTCTCTTTGAATCTTCTTTATCATGCTAGGATTAGCAGGAAAAAGCAAAAAATTTCAGAATTGCACCTTGCAATGTGGAGATATTACTGTTTGTGCATTTACAATATTCATTGATTTTTGCCATTGAAAAACATGTTTTTCATATACCAGAAATGTTTGAAGCTACTGACTGAATGAAAGGAGCTGGCATCTCACTCTCTTTGAATCTTCTTTATCATGCTAGGATTAACAGGAAAAAGCAAAAAATTTCAGAATTGCACCTTGCAATGCGGAGAAATTACTGTTTGTGCATTTACAATATTCATTGATTTTTGCCATTGAAAAACATGTTTTTCATATACCAGAAATGTTTGAAGCTACTGACTGAATGAAAGGAGCTGGCATCTCACTCTCTTTGAATCTTCTTTATCATGCTAGGATTAGCAGGAAAAAGCAAAAAATTTCAGAATTGCACCTTGCAATGTGGAGATATTACTGTTTGTGCATTTACAATATTCATTGATTTTTGCCATTGAAAAACATGTTTTTCATATACCAGAAATGTTTGAAGCTACTGACTGAATGAAAGGAGCTGGCATCTCACTCTCTTTGAATCTTCTTTATCATGCTAGGATTAACAGGAAAAAGCAAAAAATTTCAGAATTGCACCTTGCAATGTGGAGATATTACTGTTTGTGCATTTACAATATTCATTGATTTTTGCCATTGAAAAACATGTTTTTCATATACCAGAAATGTTTGAAGCTACTGACTGAATGAAAGGAGCTGGCATCTCACTCTCTTTGAATCTTCTTTATCATGCTAGGATTAACAGGAAAAAGCAAAAAATTTCAGAATTGCACCTTGCAATGTGGAGATATTACTGTTTGTGCATTTACAATATTCATTGATTTTTGCCATTGAAAAACGTCCAGAAATGTTTGAAGCTACTGACTGAATGAAAGGAGCTGGCATCTCACTCTCTTTGAATCTTCTTTATCATGCTAGGATTAGCAGGAAAAAGCAAAAAATTTCAGAATTGCACCTTGCAATGTGGAGATATTACTGTTTGTGCATTTACAATATTCATTGATTTTTGCCATTGAAAAACATGTTTTTCATATACCAGAAATGTTTGAAGCTACTGACTGAATGAAAGGAGCTGGCATCTCACTCTCTTTGAATCTTCTTTATCATGCTAGGATTAACAGGAAAAAGCTAAAAATTTCAGAATTGCACCTTGCAATGTGGAGATATTACTGTTTGTGCATTTACAATATTCATTGATTTTTGCCATTGAAAAACGTCCAGAAATGTTTGAAGCTACTGACTGAATGAAAGGAGCTGGCATCTCACTCTCTTTGAATCTTCTTTATCATGCTAGGATTAGCAGGAAAAAGCAAAAAATTTCTGAATTGCACCTTGCAATGTGGAGATATTACTGTTTGTGCATTTACAATATTCATTGATTTTTGCCATTGAAAAACATGTTTTTCATATACCAGAAATGTTTGAAGCTACTGACTGAATGAAAGAAGCTGGCATCTCACTCTCTTTGAATCTTCTTTATCATGCTAGGATTAACAGGAAAAAGCAAAAAATTTCAGAATTGCACCTTGCAATGTGGAGATATTACTGTTTGTGCATTTACAATATTCATTGATTTTTGCCATTGAAAAACATGTTTTTCATATACCAGAAATGTTTGAAGCTACTGACTGAATGAAAGGAGCTGGCATCTCACTCTGTTTGAATCTTCTTTATCATGCTAGGATTAACAGGAAAAAGCAAAAAATTTCAGAATTGCACCTTGCAATGTGGAGATATTACTGTTTGTGCATTTACAATATTCATTGATTTTTGCCATTCAAAAACGTCCAGAAATGTTTGAAGCTACTGACTGAATGAAAGGAGCTGGCATCTCACTCTCTTTGAATCTTCTTTATCATGCTAGGATTAGCAGGAAAAAGCAAAAAATTTCAGAATTGCACCTTCCAATGTGGAGATATTACTGATTGTGCATTTACAATATTCATTGATTTTTGCCATTGAAAAACATGTTTTTCATATACCAGAAATGTTTGAAGCTACTGACTGAATGAAAGGAGCTGGCATCTCACTCTCTTTGAATCTTCTTTATCATGCTAGGATTAACAGGAAAAAGCTAAAAATTTCAGAATTGCACCTTGCAATGTGGAGATATTACTGTTTGTGCATTTACAATATTCATTGATTTTTGCCATTGAAAAACGTCCAGAAATGTTTGAAGCTACTGACTGAATGAAAGGAGCTGGCATCTCACTCTCTTTGAATCTTCTTTATCATGCTAGGATTAGCAGGAAAAAGCAAAAAATTTCTGAATTGCACCTTGCAATGTGGAGATATTACTGTTTGTGCATTTACAATATTCATTGATTTTTGCCATTGAAAAACATGTTTTTCATATACCAGAAATGTTTGAAGCTACTGACTGAATGAAAGGAGCTGGCATCTCACTCTCTTTGAATCTTCTTTATCATGCTAGGATTAGCAGGAAAAAGCAAAAAATTTCAGAATTGCACCTTGCAATGTGGAGATATTACTGTTTGTGCATTTACAATATTCATTGATTTTTGCCATTGAAAAACGTTTTTCATATACCAGAAATGTTTGAAGCTACTGACTGAATGAAAGAAGCTGGCATCTCACTCTCTTTGAATCTTCTTTATCATGCTAGGATTAACAGGAAAAAGCAAAAAATTTCAGAATTGCACCTTGCAATGTGGAGATATTACTGTTTGTGCATTTACAATATTCATTGATTTTTGCCATTGAAAAACATGTTTTTCATATACCAGAAATGTTTGAAGCTACTGACTGAATGAAAGGAGCTGGCATCTCACTCTCTTTGAATCTTCTTTATCATGCTAGGATTAACAGGAAAAAGCAAAAAATTTCAGAATTGCACCTTGCAATGTGGAGATATTACTGTTTGTGCATTTACAATATTCATTGATTTTTGCCATTGAAAAACGTCCAGAAATGTTTGAAGCTACTGACTGAATGAAAGGAGCTGGCATCTCACTCTCTTTGAATCTTCTTTATCATGCTAGGATTAGCAGGAAAAAGCAAAAAATTTCAGAATTGCACCTTGCAATGTGGAGATATTACTGTTTGTGCATTTACAATATTCATTGATTTTTGCCATTAAAAAACGTCCAGAAATGTTTGAAGCTACTGACTGAATGAAAGGAGCTGGCATCTCACTCTCTTTGAATCTTCTTTATCATGCTAGGATTAGCAGGAAAAAGCAAAAAATTTCAGAATTGCACCTTGCAATGTGGAGATATTACTGTTTGTGCATTTACAATATTCATTGATTTTTGCCATTGAAAAACATGTTTTTCATATACCAGAAATGTTTGAAGCTACTGACTGAATGAAAGGAGCTGGCATCTCACTCTCTTTGAATCTTCTTTATCATGCTAGGATTAACAGGAAAAAGCAAAAAATTTCAGAATTGCACCTTGCAATGTGGAGATATTACTGTTTGTGCATTTACAATATTCATTGATTTTTGCCATTGAAAAACATGTTTTTCATATACCAGAAATGTTTGAAGCTACTGACTGAATGAAAGGAGCTGGCATCTCACTCTCTTTGAATCTTCTTTATCATGCTAGGATTAACAGGAAAAAGCAAAAAATTTCAGAATTGCACCTTGCAATGTGGAGATATTACTGTTTGTGCATTTACAATATTCATTGATTTTTGCCATTGAAAAACGTCCAGAAATGTTTGAAGCTACTGACTGAATGAAAGGAGCTGGCATCTCACTCTCTTTGAATCTTCTTTATCATGCTAGGATTAACAGGAAAAAGCAAAAAATTTCAGAATTGCACCTTGCAATGTGGAGATATTACTGTTTGTGCATTTACAATATTCATTGATTTTTGCCATTGAAAAACATGTTTTTCATATACCAGAAATGTTTGAAGCTACTGACTGAATGAAAGGAGCTGGCATCTCACTCTCTTTGAATCTTCTTTATCATGCTAGGATTAACAGGAAAAAGCAAAAAATTTCAGAATTGCACCTTGCAATGTGGAGATATTACTGTTTGTGCATTTACAATATTCATTGATTTTTGCCATTGAAAAACGTCCAGAAATGTTTGAAGCTACTGACTGAATGAAAGGAGCTGGCATCTCACTCTCTTTGAATCTTCTTTATCATGCTAGGATTAACAGGAAAAAGCTAAAAATTTCAGAATTGCACCTTGCAATGTGGAGATATTACTGTTTGTGCATTTACAATATTCATTGATTTTTGCTATTGAAAAACATGTTTTTCATATACCAGAAATGTTTGAAGCTACTGACTGAATGAAAGGAGCTGGCATCTCACTCTCTTTGAATCTTCTTTATCATGCTAGGATTAGCAGGAAAAAGCAAAAAATTTCAGAATTGCACCTTGCAATGTGGAGATATTACTGTTTGTGCATTTACAATATTCATTGATTTTTGCCATTGAAAAACGTCCAGAAATGTTTGAAGCTACTGACTGAATGAAAGGAGCTGGCATCTCACTCTCTTTGAATCTTCTTTATCATGCTAGGATTAGCAGGAAAAAGCAAAAAATTTCAGAATTGCACCTTGCAATGTGGAGATATTACTGTTTGTGCATTTACAATATTCATTGATTTTTGCCATTGAAAAACATGTTTTTCATATACCAGAAATGTTTGAAGCTACTGACTGAATGAAAGGAGCTGGCATCTCACTCTCTTTGAATCTTCTTTATCATGCTAGGATTAGCAGGAAAAAGCAAAAAATTTCAGAATTGCACCTT
Organism: Phyllobates terribilis; assembly: GCF_046119375.1. Lineage (NCBI taxonomy): Eukaryota > Metazoa > Chordata > Amphibia > Anura > Dendrobatidae > Phyllobates > Phyllobates terribilis. The sequence continues at coordinate 67,468 of NW_027365352.1, forward strand.
GCAATGTGGAGATATTACTGTTTGTGCATTTACAATATTCATTGATTTTTGCCATTGAAAAACATGTTTTTCATATACCAGAAATGTTTGAAGCTACTGACTGAATGAAAGGAGCTGGCATCTCACTCTCTTTGAATCTTCTTTATCATGCTAGGATTAGCAGGAAAAAGCAAAAAATTTCAGAATCGCACCTTGCAATGTGGAGATATTACTGTTTGTGCATTTACAATATTCATTGATTTTTGCCATTGAAAAACATGTTTTTCATATACCAGAAATGTTTGAAGCTACTGACTGAATGAAAGGAGCTGGCATCTCACTCTCTTTAAATCTTCTTTATCATGCTAGGATTAACAGGAAAAAGCAAAAAATTTCAGAATTGCACCTTGCAATGTGGAGATATTACTGTTTGTGCATTTACAATATTCATTGATTTTTGCCATTGAAAAACGTCCAGAAATGTTTGAAGCTACTGACTGAATGAAAGGAGCTGGCATCTCACTCTCTTTGAATCTTCTTTATCATGCTAGGATTAGCAGGAAAAAGCAAAAAATTTCAGAATTGCACCTTGCAATGTGGAGATATTACTGTTTGTGCATTTACAATATTCATTGATTTTTGCCATTGAAAAACATGTTTTTCATATACCAGAAATGTTTGAAGCTACTGACTGAATGAAAGGAGCTGGCATCTCACTCTCTTTGAATCTTCTTTATCATGCTAGGATTAACAGGAAAAAGCAAAAAATTTCAGAATTGCACCTTGCAATGCGGAGAAATTACTGTTTGTGCATTTACAATATTCATTGATTTTTGCCATTGAAAAACATCATGTTATTCATATACCAGAAATGTTTGAAGCTACTGACTGAATGAAAGGAGCTGGCATCTCACTCTCTTTGAATCTTTATCATGCTAAGAGGAGCAGGAAAAAGCAAAAAATTTCAGAATTGCACCTTGCAATGCGGAGAAATTACTGTTTGTGCATTTACAATATTCATTGATTTTTGCAATTGAAAAACGTCCAGAAATGATTGAAGCTACTGACTGAATGAAAGGAGCTGGCATCTCACTCTCTTTGAATCTTCTTTATCATGCTAAGAGGAGCAGGAAAAAGCAAAAAATTTCAGAATTGCACCTTGCAATGTGGAGATATTACTGTTTGTGCATTTACAATATTCATTGATTTTTGCCATTGAAAAACGTCCAGAAATGTTTGAAGCTACTGACTGAATGAAAGGAGCTGGCATCTCACTCTCTTTGAATCTTTATCATGCTAGGATTAGCAGGAAAAAGCAAAAAATTTCAGAATTGCACCTTGCAATGTGGAGATATTACTGTTTGTGCATTTACAATATTCATTGATTTTTGCCATTGAAAAACATGTTTTTCATATACCAGAAATGTTTGAAGCTACTGACTGAATGAAAGGAGCTGGCATCTCACTCTCTTTGAATCTTCTTTATCATGCTAGGATTAACAGGAAAAAGCAAAAAATTTCAGAATTGCACCTTGCAATGCGGAGAAATTACTGTTTGTGCATTTACAATATTCATTGATTTTTGCCATTGAAAAACATCATGTTATTCATATACCAGAAATGTTTGAAGCTACTGACTGAATGAAAGGAGCTGGCATCTCACTCTCTTTGAATCTTTATCATGCTAAGAGGAGCAGGAAAAAGCAAAAAATTTCAGAATTGCACCTTGCAATGCGGAGAAATTACTGTTTGTGCATTTACAATATTCATTGATTTTTGCAATTGAAAAACGTCCAGAAATGATTGAAGCTACTGACTGAATGAAAGGAGCTGGCATCTCACTCTCTTTGAATCTTCTTTATCATGCTAAGAGGAGCAGGAAAAAGCAAAAAATTTCAGAATTGCACCTTGCAATGCGGAGAAATTACTGTTTGTGCATTTACAATATTCATTGATTTTTGCCATTGAAAAACGTCCAGAAATGTTTGAAGCTACTGACTGAATGAAAGGAGCTGGCATCTCACTCTCTTTGAATCTTCTTTATCATGCTAGGATTAGCAGGAAAAAGCAAAAAATTTCAGAATTGCACCTTGCAATGTGGAGATATTACTGTTTGTGCATTTACAATATTCATTGATTTTTGCCATTGAAAAACATGTTTTTCATATACCAGAAATGTTTGAAGCTACTGACTGAATGAAAGGAGCTGGCATCTCACTCTCTTTGAATCTTCTTTATCATGCTAGGATTAACAGGAAAAAGCAAAAAATTTCAGAATTGCACCTTGCAATGTGGAGATATTACTGTTTGTGCATTTACAATATTCATTGATTTTTGCCATTGAAAAACATGTTTTTCATATACCAGAAATGTTTGAAGCTACTGACTGAATGAAAGGAGCTGGCATCTCACTCTCTTTGAATCTTCTTTATCATGCTAGGATTAACAGGAAAAAGCAAAAAATTTCAGAATTGCACCTTGCAATGTGGAGATATTACTGTTTGTGCATTTACAATATTCATTGATTTTTGCCATTGAAAAACGTCCAGAAATGTTTGAAGCTACTGACTGAATGAAAGGAGCTGGCATCTCACTCTCTTTGAATCTTCTTTATCATGCTAGGATTAGCAGGAAAAAGCAAAAAATTTCAGAATTGCACCTTGCAATGTGGAGATATTACTGTTTGTGCATTTACAATATTCATTGATTTTTGCCATTGAAAAACATGTTTTTCATATACCAGAAATGTTTGAAGCTACTGACTGAATGAAAGGAGCTGGCATCTCACTCTCTTTGAATCTTCTTTATCATGCTAGGATTAACAGGAAAAAGCAAAAAATTTCAGAATTGCACCTTGCAATGTGGAGATATTACTGTTTGTGCATTTACAATATTCATTGATTTTTGCCATTGAAAAACGTCCAGAAATGTTTGAAGCTACTGACTGAATGAAAGGAGCTGGCATCTCACTCTCTTTGAATCTTCTTTATCATGCTAGGATTAACAGGAAAAAGCTAAAAATTTCAGAATTGCACCTTGCAATGTGGAGATATTACTGTTTGTGCATTTACAATATTCATTGATTTTTGCCATTGAAAAACATGTTTTTCATATACCAGAAATGTTTGAAGCTACTGACTGAATGAAAGGAGCTGGCATCTCACTCTCTTTGAATCTTCTTTATCATGCTAGGATTAGCAGGAAAAAGCAAAAAATTTCAGAATTGCACCTTGCAATGTGGAGATATTACTGTTTGTGCATTTACAATATTCATTGATTTTTGCCATTGAAAAACATGTTTTTCATATACCAGAAATGTTTGAAGCTACTGACTGAATGAAAGGAGCTGGCATCTCACTCTCTTTGAATCTTCTTTATCATGCTAGGATTAGCAGGAAAAAACAAAAAATTTCAGAATTGCACCTTGCAATGTGGAGATATTACTGTTTGTGCATTTACAATATTCATTGATTTTTGCCATTGAAAAACGTCCAGAAATGTTTGAAGCTACTGACTGAATGAAAGGAGCTGGCATCTCACTCTCTTTGAATCTTCTTTATCATGCTAGGATTAGCAGGAAAAAGCAAAAAATTTCAGAATTGCACCTTGCAATGTGGAGATATTACTGTTTGTGCATTTACAATATTCATTGATTTTTGCCATTGAAAAACGTCCAGAAATGTTTGAAGCTACTGACTGAATGAAAGGAGCTGGCATCTCACTCTCTTTGAATCTTCTTTATCATGCTAGGATTAGCAGGAAAAAGCAAAAAATTTCAGAATTGCACCTTGCAATGTGGAGATATTACTGTTTGTGCATTTACAATATTCATTGATTTTTGCCATTGAAAAACATGTTTTTCATATACCAGAAATGTTTGAAGCTACTGACTGAATGAAAGGAGCTGGCATCTCACTCTCTTTGAATCTTCTTTATCATGCTAGGATTAGCAGGAAAAAGCAAAAAATTTCAGAATTGCACCTTGCAATGTGGAGATATTACTGTTTGTGCATTTACAATATTCATTGATTTTTGCCATTGAAAAACATGTTTTTCATATACCAGAAATGTTTGAAGCTACTGACTGAATGAAAGGAGCTGGCATCTCACTCTCTTTGAATCTTCTTTATCATGCTAGGATTAGCAGGAAAAAGCAAAAAATTTCAGAATCGCACCTTGCAATGTGGAGATATTACTGTTTGTGCATTTACAATATTCATTGATTTTTGCCATTGAAAAACATGTTTTTCATATACCAGAAATGTTTGAAGCTACTGACTGAATGAAAGGAGCTGGCATCTCACTCTCTTTAAATCTTTATCATGCTAGGATTAACAGGAAAAAGCAAAAAATTTCAGAATTGCACCTTGCAATGTGGAGATATTACTGTTTGTGCATTTACAATATTCATTGATTTTTGCCATTGAAAAACGTCCAGAAATGTTTGAAGCTACTGACTGAATGAAAGGAGCTGGCATCTCACTCTCTTTGAATCTTCTTTATCATGCTAGGATTAGCAGGAAAAAGCAAAAAATTTCAGAATTGCACCTTGCAATGTGGAGATATTACTGTTTGTGCATTTACAATATTCATTGATTTTTGCCATTGAAAAACATGTTTTTCATATACCAGAAATGTTTGAAGCTACTGACTGAATGAAAGGAGCTGGCATCTCACTCTCTTTGAATCTTCTTTATCATGCTAGGATTAACAGGAAAAAGCAAAAAATTTCAGAATTGCACCTTGCAATGCGGAGAAATTACTGTTTGTGCATTTACAATATTCATTGATTTTTGCCATTGAAAAACATCATGTTATTCATATACCAGAAATGTTTGAAGCTACTGACTGAATGAAAGGAGCTGGCATCTCACTCTCTTTGAATCTTTATCATGCTAAGAGGAGCAGGAAAAAGCAAAAAATTTCAGAATTGCACCTTGCAATGCGGAGAAATTACTGTTTGTGCATTTACAATATTCATTGATTTTTGCAATTGAAAAACGTCCAGAAATGATTGAAGCTACTGACTGAATGAAAGGAGCTGGCATCTCACTCTCTTTGAATCTTCTTTATCATGCTAAGAGGAGCAGGAAAAAGCAAAAAATTTCAGAATTGCACCTTGCAATGCGGAGAAATTACTGTTTGTGCATTTACAATATTCATTGATTTTTGCCATTGAAAAACGTCCAGAAATGTTTGAAGCTACTGACTGAATGAAAGGAGCTGGCATCTCACTCTCTTTGAATCTTTATCATGCTAGGATTAGCAGGAAAAAGCAAAAAATTTCAGAATTGCACCTTGCAATGTGGAGATATTACTGTTTGTGCATTTACAATATTCATTGATTTTTGCCATTGAAAAACGTCCAGAAATGTTTGAAGCTACTGACTGAATGAAAGGAGCTGGCATCTCACTCTCTTTGAATCTTCTTTATCATGCTAGGATTAGCAGGAAAAAGCAAAAAATTTCAGAATTGCACCTTGCAATGTGGAGATATTACTGTTTGTGCATTTACAATATTCATTGATTTTTGCCATTGAAAAACATGTTTTTCATATACCAGAAATGTTTGAAGCTACTGACTGAATGAAAGGAGCTGGCATCTCACTCTCTTTGAATCTTCTTTATCATGCTAGGATTAGCAGGAAAAAGCAAAAAATTTCAGAATCGCACCTTGCAATGTGGAGATATTACTGTTTGTGCATTTACAATATTCATTGATTTTTGCCATTGAAAAACATGTTTTTCATATACCAGAAATGTTTGAAGCTACTGACTGAATGAAAGGAGCTGGCATCTCACTCTCTTTGAATCTTCTTTATCATGCTAGGATTAGCAGGAAAAAGCAAAAAATTTCAGAATTGCACCTTGCAATGTGGAGATATTACTGTTTGTGCATTTACAATATTCATTGATTTTTGCCATTGAAAAACGTCCAGAAATGTTTGAAGCTACTGACTGAATGAAAGGAGCTGGCATCTCACTCTCTTTGAATCTTCTTTATCATGCTAGGATTAGCAGGAAAAAGCAAAAAATTTCAGAATTGCACCTTGCAATGTGGAGATATTACTGTTTGTGCATTTACAATATTCATTGATTTTTGCCATTGAAAAACGTCCAGAAATGTTTGAAGCTACTGACTGAATGAAAGGAGCTGGCATCTCACTCTCTTTGAATCTTCTTTATCATGCTAGGATTAGCAGGAAAAAGCAAAAAATTTCAGAATTGCACCTTGCAATGTGGAGATATTACTGTTTGTGCATTTACAATATTCATTGATTTTTGCCATTGAAAAACATGTTTTTCATATACCAGAAATGTTTGAAGCTACTGACTGAATGAAAGGAGCTGGCATCTCACTCTCTTTGAATCTTCTTTATCATGCTAGGATTAGCAGGAAAAAGCAAAAAATTTCAGAATTGCACCTTGCAATGTGGAGATATTACTGTTTGTGCATTTACAATATTCATTGATTTTTGCCATTGAAAAACATGTTTTTCATATACCAGAAATGTTTGAAGCTACTGACTGAATGAAAGGAGCTGGCATCTCACTCTCTTTGAATCTTCTTTATCATGCTAGGATTAGCAGGAAAAAGCAAAAAATTTCAGAATCGCACCTTGCAATGTGGAGATATTACTGTTTGTGCATTTACAATATTCATTGATTTTTGCCATTGAAAAACATGTTTTTCATATACCAGAAATGTTTGAAGCTACTGACTGAATGAAAGGAGCTGGCATCTCACTCTCTTTAAATCTTCTTTATCATGCTAGGATTAACAGGAAAAAGCAAAAAATTTCAGAATTGCACCTTGCAATGTGGAGATATTACTGTTTGTGCATTTACAATATTCATTGATTTTTGCCATTGAAAAACGTCCAGAAATGTTTGAAGCTACTGACTGAATGAAAGGAGCTGGCATCTCACTCTCTTTGAATCTTCTTTATCATGCTAGGATTAGCAGGAAAAAGCAAAAAATTTCAGAATTGCACCTTGCAATGTGGAGATATTACTGTTTGTGCATTTACAATATTCATTGATTTTTGCCATTGAAAAACATGTTTTTCATATACCAGAAATGTTTGAAGCTACTGACTGAATGAAAGGAGCTGGCATCTCACTCTCTTTGAATCTTCTTTATCATGCTAGGATTAACAGGAAAAAGCAAAAAATTTCAGAATTGCACCTTGCAATGCGGAGAAATTACTGTTTGTGCATTTACAATATTCATTGATTTTTGCCATTGAAAAACATCATGTTATTCATATACCAGAAATGTTTGAAGCTACTGACTGAATGAAAGGAGCTGGCATCTCACTCTCTTTGAATCTTTATCATGCTAAGAGGAGCAGGAAAAAGCAAAAAATTTCAGAATTGCACCTTGCAATGCGGAGAAATTACTGTTTGTGCATTTACAATATTCATTGATTTTTGCAATTGAAAAACGTCCAGAAATGATTGAAGCTACTGACTGAATGAAAGGAGCTGGCATCTCACTCTCTTTGAATCTTCTTTATCATGCTAAGAGGAGCAGGAAAAAGCAAAAAATTTCAGAATTGCACCTTGCAATGCGGAGAAATTACTGTTTGTGCATTTACAATATTCATTGATTTTTGCCATTGAAAAACGTCCAGAAATGTTTGAAGCTACTGACTGAATGAAAGGAGCTGGCATCTCACTCTCTTTGAATCTTCTTTATCATGCTAGGATTAGCAGGAAAAAGCAAAAAATTTCAGAATTGCACCTTGCAATGTGGAGATATTACTGTTTGTGCATTTACAATATTCATTGATTTTTGCCATTGAAAAACATGTTTTTCATATACCAGAAATGTTTGAAGCTACTGACTGAATGAAAGGAGCTGGCATCTCACTCTCTTTGAATCTTCTTTATCATGCTAGGATTAACAGGAAAAAGCAAAAAATTTCAGAATTGCACCTTGCAATGTGGAGATATTACTGTTTGTGCATTTACAATATTCATTGATTTTTGCCATTGAAAAACATGTTTTTCATATACCAGAAATGTTTGAAGCTACTGACTGAATGAAAGGAGCTGGCATCTCACTCTTTGAATCTTCTTTATCATGCTAGGATTAACAGGAAAAAGCAAAAAATTTCAGAATTGCACCTTGCAATGCGGAGAAATTACTGTTTGTGCATTTACAATATTCATTGATTTTTGCCATTGAAAAACATCATGTTATTCATATACCAGAAATGTTTGAAGCTACTGACTGAATGAAAGGAGCTGGCATCTCACTCTCTTTGAATCTTTATCATGCTAAGAGGAGCAGGAAAAAGCAAAAAATTTCAGAATTGCACCTTGCAATGCGGAGAAATTACTGTTTGTGCATTTACAATATTCATTGATTTTTGCAATTGAAAAACGTCCAGAAATGATTGAAGCTACTGACTGAATGAAAGGAGCTGGCATCTCACTCTCTTTGAATCTTCTTTATCATGCTAAGAGGAGCAGGAAAAAGCAAAAAATTTCAGAATTGCACCTTGCAATGCGGAGAAATTACTGTTTGTGCATTTACAATATTCATTGATTTTTGCCATTGAAAAACGTCCAGAAATGTTTGAAGCTACTGACTGAATGAAAGGAGCTGGCATCTCACTCTCTTTGAATCTTCTTTATCATGCTAGGATTAGCAGGAAAAAGCAAAAAATTTCAGAATTGCACCTTGCAATGTGGAGATATTACTGTTTGTGCATTTACAATATTCATTGATTTTTGCCATTGAAAAACATGTTTTTCATATACCAGAAATGTTTGAAGCTACTGACTGAATGAAAGGAGCTGGCATCTCACTCTCTTTGAATCTTCTTTATCATGCTAGGATTAACAGGAAAAAGCAAAAAATTTCAGAATTGCACCTTGCAATGTGGAGATATTACTGTTTGTGCATTTACAATATTCATTGATTTTTGCCATTGAAAAACATGTTTTTCATATACCAGAAATGTTTGAAGCTACTGACTGAATGAAAGGAGCTGGCATCTCACTCTCTTTGAATCTTCTTTATCATGCTAGGATTAACAGGAAAAAGCAAAAAATTTCAGAATTGCACCTTGCAATGTGGAGATATTACTGTTTGTGCATTTACAATATTCATTGATTTTTGCCATTGAAAAACGTCCAGAAATGTTTGAAGCTACTGACTGAATGAAAGGAGCTGGCATCTCACTCTCTTTGAATCTTCTTTATCATGCTAGGATTAGCAGGAAAAAGCAAAAAATTTCAGAATTGCACCTTGCAATGTGGAGATATTACTGTTTGTGCATTTACAATATTCATTGATTTTTGCCATTGAAAAACATGTTTTTCATATACCAGAAATGTTTGAAGCTACTGACTGAATGAAAGGAGCTGGCATCTCACTCTCTTTGAATCTTCTTTATCATGCTAGGATTAACAGGAAAAAGCTAAAAATTTCAGAATTGCACCTTGCAATGTGGAGATATTACTGTTTGTGCATTTACAATATTCATTGATTTTTGCCATTGAAAAACGTCCAGAAATGTTTGAAGCTACTGACTGAATGAAAGGAGCTGGCATCTCACTCTCTTTGAATCTTCTTTATCATGCTAGGATTAGCAGGAAAAAGCAAAAAATTTCTGAATTGCACCTTGCAATGTGGAGATATTACTGTTTGTGCATTTACAATATTCATTGATTTTTGCCATTGAAAAACATGTTTTTCATATACCAGAAATGTTTGAAGCTACTGACTGAATGAAAGGAGCTGGCATCTCACTCTCTTTGAATCTTCTTTATCATGCTAGGATTAGCAGGAAAAAGCAAAAAATTTCAGAATTGCACCTTGCAATGTGGAGATATTACTGTTTGTGCATTTACAATATTCATTGATTTTTGCCATTGAAAAACATGTTTTTCATATACCAGAAATGTTTGAAGCTACTGACTGAATGAAAGAAGCTGGCATCTCACTCTCTTTGAATCTTCTTTATCATGCTAGGATTAACAGGAAAAAGCAAAAAATTTCAGAATTGCACCTTGCAATGTGGAGATATTACTGTTTGTGCATTTACAATATTCATTGATTTTTGCCATTGAAAAACATGTTTTTCATATACCAGAAATGTTTGAAGCTACTGACTGAATGAAAGGAGCTGGCATCTCACTCTGTTTGAATCTTCTTTATCATGCTAGGATTAACAGGAAAAAGCAAAAAATTTCAGAATTGCACCTTGCAATGTGGAGATATTACTGTTTGTGCATTTACAATATTCATTGATTTTTGCCATTCAAAAACGTCCAGAAATGTTTGAAGCTACTGACTGAATGAAAGGAGCTGGCATCTCACTCTCTTTGAATCTTCTTTATCATGCTAGGATTAGCAGGAAAAAGCAAAAAATTTCTGAATTGCACCTTGCAATGTGGAGATATTACTGTTTGTGCATTTACAATATTCATTGATTTTTGCCATTGAAAAACATGTTTTTCATATACCAGAAATGTGTGAAGCTACTGACTGAATGAAAGGAGCTGGCATCTCACTCTCTTTGAATCTTCTTTATCATGCTAGGATTAGCAGGAAAAAGCAAAAAATTTCAGAATTGCACCTTGCAATGTGGAGATATTACTGTTTGTGCATTTACAATATTCATTGATTTTTGCCATTGAAAAACGTTTTTCATATACCAGAAATGTTTGAAGCTACTGACTGAATGAAAGAAGCTGGCATCTCACTCTCTTTGAATCTTCTTTATCATTCTAGGATTAACAGGAAAAAGCAAAAAATTTCAGAATTGCACCTTGCAATGTGGAGATATTACTGTTTGTGCATTTACAATATTCATTGATTTTTGCCATTGAAAAACATGTTTTTCATATACCAGAAATGTTTGAAGCTACTGACTGAATGAAAGGAGCTGGCATCTCACTCTCTTTGAATCTTCTTTATCATGCTAGGATTAACAGGAAAAAGCAAAAAATTTCAGAATTGCACCTTGCAATGTGGAGATATTACTGTTTGTGCATTTACAATATTCATTGATTTTTGCCATTGAAAAACGTCCAGAAATGTTTGAAGCTACTGACTGAATGAAAGGAGCTGGCATCTCACTCTCTTTGAATCTTCTTTATCATGCTAGGATTAACAGGAAAAAGCAAAAAATTTCAGAATTGCACCTTGCAATGTGGAGATATTACTGTTTGTGCATTTACAATATTCATTGATTTTTGCCATTGAAAAACGTCCAGAAATGTTTGAAGCTACTGACTGAATGAAAGGAGCTGGCATCTCACTCTCTTTGAATCTTCTTTATCATGCTAGGATTAGCAGGAAAAAGCAAAAAATTTCAGAATTGCACCTTGCAATGTGGAGATATTACTGTTTGTGCATTTACAATATTCATTGATTTTTGCCATTGAAAAACGTCCAGAAATGTTTGAAGCTACTGACTGAATGAAAGGAGCTGGCATCTCACTCTCTTTGAATCTTCTTTATCATGCTAGGATTAGCAGGAAAAAGCAAAAAATTTCAGAATTGCACCTTGCAATGTGGAGATATTACTGTTTGTGCATTTACAATATTCATTGATTTTTGCCATTGAAAAACATGTTTTTCATATACCAGAAATGTTTGAAGCTACTGACTGAATGAAAGGAGCTGGCATGTCACTCTCTTTGAATCTTCTTTATCATGCTAGGATTAACAGGAAAAAGCAAAAAATTTCAGAATTGCACCTTGCAATGTGGAGATATTACTGTTTGTGCATTTACAATATTCATTGATTTTTGCCATTGAAAAACATGTTTTTCATATACCAGAAATGTTTGAAGCTACTGACTGAATGAAAGGAGCTGGCATCTCACTCTCTTTGAATCTTCTTTATCATGCTAGGATTAACAGGAAAAAGCAAAAAATTTCAGAATTGCACCTTGCAATGTGGAGATATTACTGTTTGTGCATTTACAATATTCATTGATTTTTGCCATTGAAAAACGTCCAGAAATGTTTGAAGCTACTGACTGAATGAAAGGAGCTGGCATCTCACTCTCTTTGAATCTTCTTTATCATGCTAGGATTAACAGGAAAAAGCAAAAAATTTCAGAATTGCACCTTGCAATGCGGAGAAATTACTGTTTGTGCATTTACAATATTCATTGATTTTTGCCATTGAAAAACATCATGTTATTCATATACCAGAAATGTTTGAAGCTACTGACTGAATGAAAGGAGCTGGCATCTCACTCTCTTTGAATCTTTATCATGCTAAGAGGAGCAGGAAAAAGCAAAAAATTTCAGAATTGCACCTTGCAATGCGGAGAAATTACTGTTTGTGCATTTACAATATTCATTGATTTTTGCAATTGAAAAACGTCCAGAAATGATTGAAGCTACTGACTGAATGAAAGGAGCTGGCATCTCACTCTCTTTGAATCTTCTTTATCATGCTAAGAGGAGCAGGAAAAAGCAAAAAATTTCAGAATTGCACCTTGCAATGCGGAGAAATTACTGTTTGTGCATTTACAATATTCATTGATTTTTGCCATTGAAAAACGTCCAGAAATGTTTGAAGCTACTGACTGAATGAAAGGAGCTGGCATCTCACTCTCTTTGAATCTTCTTTATCATGCTAGGATTAGCAGGAAAAAGCAAAAAATTTCAGAATTGCACCTTGCAATGTGGAGATATTACTGTTTGTGCATTTACAATATTCATTGATTTTTGCCATTGAAAAACATGTTTTTCATATACCAGAAATGTTTGAAGCTACTGACTGAATGAAAGGAGCTGGCATCTCACTCTCTTTGAATCTTCTTTATCATGCTAGGATTAACAGGAAAAAGCAAAAAATTTCAGAATTGCACCTTGCAATGTGGAGATATTACTGTTTGTGCATTTACAATATTCATTGATTTTTGCCATTGAAAAACATGTTTTTCATATACCAGAAATGTTTGAAGCTACTGACTGAATGAAAGGAGCTGGCATCTCACTCTCTTTGAATCTTCTTTATCATGCTAGGATTAACAGGAAAAAGCAAAAAATTTCAGAATTGCACCTTGCAATGTGGAGATATTACTGTTTGTGCATTTACAATATTCATTGATTTTTGCCATTGAAAAACGTCCAGAAATGTTTGAAGCTACTGACTGAATGAAAGGAGCTGGCATCTCACTCTCTTTGAATCTTCTTTATCATGCTAGGATTAGCAGGAAAAAGCAAAAAATTTCAGAATTGCACCTTGCAATGTGGAGATATTACTGTTTGTGCATTTACAATATTCATTGATTTTTGCCATTGAAAAACATGTTTTTCATATACCAGAAATGTTTGAAGCTACTGACTGAATGAAAGGAGCTGGCATCTCACTCTCTTTGAATCTTCTTTATCATGCTAGGATTAACAGGAAAAAGCTAAAAATTTCAGAATTGCACCTTGCAATGTGGAGATATTACTGTTTGTGCATTTACAATATTCATTGATTTTTGCCATTGAAAAACGTCCAGAAATGTTTGAAGCTACTGACTGAATGAAAGGAGCTGGCATCTCACTCTCTTTGAATCTTCTTTATCATGCTAGGATTAGCAGGAAAAAGCAAAAAATTTCTGAATTGCACCTTGCAATGTGGAGATATTACTGTTTGTGCATTTACAATATTCATTGATTTTTGCCATTGAAAAACATGTTTTTCATATACCAGAAATGTTTGAAGCTACTGACTGAATGAAAGGAGCTGGCATCTCACTCTCTTTGAATCTTCTTTATCATGCTAGGATTAGCAGGAAAAAGCAAAAAATTTCAGAATTGCACCTTGCAATGTGGAGATATTACTGTTTGTGCATTTACAATATTCATTGATTTTTGCCATTGAAAAACATGTTTTTCATATACCAGAAATGTTTGAAGCTACTGACTGAATGAAAGAAGCTGGCATCTCACTCTCTTTGAATCTTCTTTATCATGCTAGGATTAACAGGAAAAAGCAAAAAATTTCAGAATTGCACCTTGCAATGTGGAGATATTACTGTTTGTGCATTTACAATATTCATTGATTTTTGCCATTGAAAAACATGTTTTTCATATACCAGAAATGTTTGAAGCTACTGACTGAATGAAAGGAGCTGGCATCTCACTCTGTTTGAATCTTCTTTATCATGCTAGGATTAACAGGAAAAAGCAAAAAATTTCAGAATTGCACCTTGCAATGTGGAGATATTACTGTTTGTGCATTTACAATATTCATTGATTTTTGCCATTCAAAAACGTCCAGAAATGTTTGAAGCTACTGACTGAATGAAAGGAGCTGGCATCTCACTCTCTTTGAATCTTCTTTATCATGCTAGGATTAGCAGGAAAAAGCAAAAAATTTCTGAATTGCACCTTGCAATGTGGAGATATTACTGTTTGTGCATTTACAATATTCATTGATTTTTGCCATTGAAAAACATGTTTTTCATATACCAGAAATGTGTGAAGCTACTGACTGAATGAAAGGAGCTGGCATCTCACTCTCTTTGAATCTTCTTTATCATGCTAGGATTAGCAGGAAAAAGCAAAAAATTTCAGAATTGCACCTTGCAATGTGGAGATATTACTGTTTGTGCATTTACAATATTCATTGATTTTTGCCATTGAAAAACGTTTTTCATATACCAGAAATGTTTGAAGCTACTGACTGAATGAAAGAAGCTGGCATCTCACTCTCTTTGAATCTTCTTTATCATTCTAGGATTAACAGGAAAAAGCAAAAAATTTCAGAATTGCACCTTGCAATGTGGAGATATTACTGTTTGTGCATTTACAATATTCATTGATTTTTGCCATTGAAAAACATGTTTTTCATATACCAGAAATGTTTGAAGCTACTGACTGAATGAAAGGAGCTGGCATCTCACTCTCTTTGAATCTTCTTTATCATGCTAGGATTAACAGGAAAAAGCAAAAAATTTCAGAATTGCACCTTGCAATGTGGAGATATTACTGTTTGTGCATTTACAATATTCATTGATTTTTGCCATTGAAAAACGTCCAGAAATGTTTGAAGCTACTGACTGAATGAAAGGAGCTGGCATCTCACTCTCTTTGAATCTTCTTTATCATGCTAGGATTAACAGGAAAAAGCAAAAAATTTCAGAATTGCACCTTGCAATGCGGAGAAATTACTGTTTGTGCATTTACAATATTCATTGATTTTTGCCATTGAAAAACATCATGTTATTCATATACCAGAAATGTTTGAAGCTACTGACTGAATGAAAGGAGCTGGCATCTCACTCTCTTTGAATCTTTATCATGCTAAGAGGAGCAGGAAAAAGCAAAAAATTTCAGAATTGCACCTTGCAATGCGGAGAAATTACTGTTTGTGCATTTACAATATTCATTGATTTTTGCAATTGAAAAACGTCCAGAAATGATTGAAGCTACTGACTGAATGAAAGGAGCTGGCATCTCACTCTCTTTGAATCTTCTTTATCATGCTAAGAGGAGCAGGAAAAAGCAAAAAATTTCAGAATTGCACCTTGCAATGCGGAGAAATTACTGTTTGTGCATTTACAATATTCATTGATTTTTGCCATTGAAAAACGTCCAGAAATGTTTGAAGCTACTGACTGAATGAAAGGAGCTGGCATCTCACTCTCTTTGAATCTTCTTTATCATGCTAGGATTAGCAGGAAAAAGCAAAAAATTTCAGAATTGCACCTTGCAATGTGGAGATATTACTGTTTGTGCATTTACAATATTCATTGATTTTTGCCATTGAAAAACATGTTTTTCATATACCAGAAATGTTTGAAGCTACTGACTGAATGAAAGGAGCTGGCATCTCACTCTCTTTGAATCTTCTTTATCATGCTAGGATTAACAGGAAAAAGCAAAAAATTTCAGAATTGCACCTTGCAATGTGGAGATATTACTGTTTGTGCATTTACAATATTCATTGATTTTTGCCATTGAAAAACATGTTTTTCATATACCAGAAATGTTTGAAGCTACTGACTGAATGAAAGGAGCTGGCATCTCACTCTCTTTGAATCTTCTTTATCATGCTAGGATTAACAGGAAAAAGCAAAAAATTTCAGAATTGCACCTTGCAATGTGGAGATATTACTGTTTGTGCATTTACAATATTCATTGATTTTTGCCATTGAAAAACGTCCAGAAATGTTTGAAGCTACTGACTGAATGAAAGGAGCTGGCATCTCACTCTCTTTGAATCTTCTTTATCATGCTAGGATTAGCAGGAAAAAGCAAAAAATTTCAGAATTGCACCTTGCAATGTGGAGATATTACTGTTTGTGCATTTACAATATTCATTGATTTTTGCCATTGAAAAACATGTTTTTCATATACCAGAAATGTTTGAAGCTACTGACTGAATGAAAGGAGCTGGCATCTCACTCTCTTTGAATCTTCTTTATCATGCTAGGATTAACAGGAAAAAGCTAAAAATTTCAGAATTGCACCTTGCAATGTGGAGATATTACTGTTTGTGCATTTACAATATTCATTGATTTTTGCCATTGAAAAACGTCCAGAAATGTTTGAAGCTACTGACTGAATGAAAGGAGCTGGCATCTCACTCTCTTTGAATCTTCTTTATCATGCTAGGATTAGCAGGAAAAAGCAAAAAATTTCTGAATTGCACCTTGCAATGTGGAGATATTACTGTTTGTGCATTTACAATATTCATTGATTTTTGCCATTGAAAAACATGTTTTTCATATACCAGAAATGTTTGAAGCTACTGACTGAATGAAAGGAGCTGGCATCTCACTCTCTTTGAATCTTCTTTATCATGCTAGGATTAGCAGGAAAAAGCAAAAAATTTCAGAATTGCACCTTGCAATGTGGAGATATTACTGTTTGTGCATTTACAATATTCATTGATTTTTGCCATTGAAAAACATGTTTTTCATATACCAGAAATGTTTGAAGCTACTGACTGAATGAAAGAAGCTGGCATCTCACTCTCTTTGAATCTTCTTTATCATGCTAGGATTAACAGGAAAAAGCAAAAAATTTCAGAATTGCACCTTGCAATGTGGAGATATTACTGTTTGTGCATTTACAATATTCATTGATTTTTGCCATTGAAAAACATGTTTTTCATATACCAGAAATGTTTGAAGCTACTGACTGAATGAAAGGAGCTGGCATCTCACTCTGTTTGAATCTTCTTTATCATGCTAGGATTAACAGGAAAAAGCAAAAAATTTCAGAATTGCACCTTGCAATGTGGAGATATTACTGTTTGTGCATTTACAATATTCATTGATTTTTGCCATTCAAAAACGTCCAGAAATGTTTGAAGCTACTGACTGAATGAAAGGAGCTGGCATCTCACTCTCTTTGAATCTTCTTTATCATGCTAGGATTAGCAGGAAAAAGCAAAAAATTTCTGAATTGCACCTTGCAATGTGGAGATATTACTGTTTGTGCATTTACAATATTCATTGATTTTTGCCATTGAAAAACATGTTTTTCATATACCAGAAATGTGTGAAGCTACTGACTGAATGAAAGGAGCTGGCATCTCACTCTCTTTGAATCTTCTTTATCATGCTAGGATTAGCAGGAAAAAGCAAAAAATTTCAGAATTGCACCTTGCAATGTGGAGATATTACTGTTTGTGCATTTACAATATTCATTGATTTTTGCCATTGAAAAACGTTTTTCATATACCAGAAATGTTTGAAGCTACTGACTGAATGAAAGAAGCTGGCATCTCACTCTCTTTGAATCTTCTTTATCATTCTAGGATTAACAGGAAAAAGCAAAAAATTTCAGAATTGCACCTTGCAATGTGGAGATATTACTGTTTGTGCATTTACAATATTCATTGATTTTTGCCATTGAAAAACATGTTTTTCATATACCAGAAATGTTTGAAGCTACTGACTGAATGAAAGGAGCTGGCATCTCACTCTCTTTGAATCTTCTTTATCATGCTAGGATTAACAGGAAAAAGCAAAAAATTTCAGAATTGCACCTTGCAATGTGGAGATATTACTGTTTGTGCATTTACAATATTCATTGATTTTTGCCATTGAAAAACGTCCAGAAATGTTTGAAGCTACTGACTGAATGAAAGGAGCTGGCATCTCACTCTCTTTGAATCTTCTTTATCATGCTAGGATTAACAGGAAAAAGCAAAAAATTTCAGAATTGCACCTTGCAATGTGGAGATATTACTGTTTGTGCATTTACAATATTCATTGATTTTTGCCATTGAAAAACGTCCAGAAATGTTTGAAGCTACTGACTGAATGAAAGGAGCTGGCATCTCACTCTCTTTGAATCTTCTTTATCATGCTAGGATTAGCAGGAAAAAGCAAAAAATTTCAGAATTGCACCTTGCAATGTGGAGATATTACTGTTTGTGCATTTACAATATTCATTGATTTTTGCCATTGAAAAACGTCCAGAAATGTTTGAAGCTACTGACTGAATGAAAGGAGCTGGCATCTCACTCTCTTTGAATCTTCTTTATCATGCTAGGATTAGCAGGAAAAAGCAAAAAATTTCAGAATTGCACCTTGCAATGTGGAGATATTACTGTTTGTGCATTTACAATATTCATTGATTTTTGCCATTGAAAAACATGTTTTTCATATACCAGAAATGTTTGAAGCTACTGACTGAATGAAAGGAGCTGGCATCTCACTCTCTTTGAATCTTCTTTATCATGCTAGGATTAACAGGAAAAAGCAAAAAATTTCAGAATTGCACCTTGCAATGTGGAGATATTACTGTTTGTGCATTTACAATATTCATTGATTTTTGCCATTGAAAAACATGTTTTTCATATACCAGAAATGTTTGAAGCTACTGACTGAATGAAAGGAGCTGGCATCTCACTCTCTTTGAATCTTCTTTATCATGCTAGGATTAACAGGAAAAAGCAAAAAATTTCAGAATTGCACCTTGCAATGTGGAGATATTACTGTTTGTGCATTTACAATATTCATTGATTTTTGCCATTGAAAAACGTCCAGAAATGTTTGAAGCTACTGACTGAATGAAAGGAGCTGGCATCTCACTCTCTTTGAATCTTCTTTATCATGCTAGGATTAGCAGGAAAAAGCAAAAAATTTCAGAATTGCACCTTGCAATGTGGAGATATTACTGTTTGTGCATTTACAATATTCATTGATTTTTGCCATTGAAAAACATGTTTTTCATATACCAGAAATGTTTGAAGCTACTGACTGAATGAAAGGAGCTGGCATCTCACTCTCTTTGAATCTTCTTTATCATGCTAGGATTAGCAGGAAAAAGCAAAAAATTTCAGAATTGCACCTTGCAATGTGGAGATATTACTGTTTGTGCATTTACAATATTCATTGATTTTTGCCATTGAAAAACATGTTTTTCATATACCAGAAATGTTTGAAGCTACTGACTGAATGAAAGGAGCTGGCATCTCACTCTCTTTGAATCTTCTTTATCATGCTAGGATTAGCAGGAAAAAGCAAAAAATTTCAGAATCGCACCTTGCAATGTGGAGATATTACTGTTTGTGCATTTACAATATTCATTGATTTTTGCCATTGAAAAACATGTTTTTCATATACCAGAAATGTTTGAAGCTACTGACTGAATGAAAGGAGCTGGCATCTCACTCTCTTTAAATCTTTATCATGCTAGGATTAACAGGAAAAAGCAAAAAATTTCAGAATTGCACCTTGCAATGTGGAGATATTACTGTTTGTGCATTTACAATATTCATTGATTTTTGCCATTGAAAAACGTCCAGAAATGTTTGAAGCTACTGACTGAATGAAAGGAGCTGGCATCTCACTCTCTTTGAATCTTCTTTATCATGCTAGGATTAGCAGGAAAAAGCAAAAAATTTCAGAATTGCACCTTGCAATGTGGAGATATTACTGTTTGTGCATTTACAATATTCATTGATTTTTGCCATTGAAAAACATGTTTTTCATATACCAGAAATGTTTGAAGCTACTGACTGAATGAAAGGAGCTGGCATCTCACTCTCTTTGAATCTTCTTTATCATGCTAGGATTAACAGGAAAAAGCAAAAAATTTCAGAATTGCACCTTGCAATGCGGAGAAATTACTGTTTGTGCATTTACAATATTCATTGATTTTTGCCATTGAAAAACATCATGTTATTCATATACCAGAAATGTTTGAAGCTACTGACTGAATGAAAGGAGCTGGCATCTCACTCTCTTTGAATCTTTATCATGCTAAGAGGAGCAGGAAAAAGCAAAAAATTTCAGAATTGCACCTTGCAATGCGGAGAAATTACTGTTTGTGCATTTACAATATTCATTGATTTTTGCAATTGAAAAACGTCCAGAAATGATTGAAGCTACTGACTGAATGAAAGGAGCTGGCATCTCACTCTCTTTGAATCTTCTTTATCATGCTAAGAGGAGCAGGAAAAAGCAAAAAATTTCAGAATTGCACCTTGCAATGCGGAGAAATTACTGTTTGTGCATTTACAATATTCATTGATTTTTGCCATTGAAAAACGTCCAGAAATGTTTGAAGCTACTGACTGAATGAAAGGAGCTGGCATCTCACTCTCTTTGAATCTTTATCATGCTAGGATTAGCAGGAAAAAGCAAAAAATTTCAGAATTGCACCTTGCAATGTGGAGATATTACTGTTTGTGCATTTACAATATTCATTGATTTTTGCCATTGAAAAACGTCCAGAAATGTTTGAAGCTACTGACTGAATGAAAGGAGCTGGCATCTCACTCTCTTTGAATCTTTATCATGCTAGGATTAGCAGGAAAAAGCAAAAAATTTCAGAATTGCACCTTGCAATGTGGAGATATTACTGTTTGTGCATTTACAATATTCATTGATTTTTGCCATTGAAAAACATGTTTTTCATATACCAGAAATGTTTGAAGCTACTGACTGAATGAAAGGAGCTGGCATCTCACTCTCTTTGAATCTTCTTTATCATGCTAGGATTAACAGGAAAAAGCAAAAAATTTCAGAATTGCACCTTGCAATGCGGAGAAATTACTGTTTGTGCATTTACAATATTCATTGATTTTTGCCATTGAAAAACATCATGTTATTCATATACCAGAAATGTTTGAAGCTACTGACTGAATGAAAGGAGCTGGCATCTCACTCTCTTTGAATCTTTATCATGCTAAGAGGAGCAGGAAAAAGCAAAAAATTTCAGAATTGCACCTTGCAATGCGGAGAAATTACTGTTTGTGCATTTACAATATTCATTGATTTTTGCAATTGAAAAACGTCCAGAAATGATTGAAGCTACTGACTGAATGAAAGGAGCTGGCATCTCACTCTCTTTGAATCTTCTTTATCATGCTAAGAGGAGCAGGAAAAAGCAAAAAATTTCAGAATTGCACCTTGCAATGCGGAGAAATTACTGTTTGTGCATTTACAATATTCATTGATTTTTGCCATTGAAAAACGTCCAGAAATGTTTGAAGCTACTGACTGAATGAAAGGAGCTGGCATCTCACTCTCTTTGAATCTTCTTTATCATGCTAGGATTAGCAGGAAAAAGCAAAAAATTTCAGAATTGCACCTTGCAATGTGGAGATATTACTGTTTGTACATTTACAATATTCATTGATTTTTGCCATTGAAAAACATGTTTTTCATATACCAGAAATGTTTGAAGCTACTGACTGAATGAAAGGAGCTGGCATCTCACTCTCTTTGAATCTTCTTTATCATGCTAGGATTAACAGGAAAAAGCAAAAAATTTCAGAATTGCACCTTGCAATGTGGAGATATTACTGTTTGTGCATTTACAATATTCATTGATTTTTGCCATTGAAAAACATGTTTTTCATATACCAGAAATGTTTGAAGCTACTGACTGAATGAAAGGAGCTGGCATCTCACTCTCTTTGAATCTTCTTTATCATGCTAGGATTAACAGGAAAAAGCAAAAAATTTCAGAATTGCACCTTGCAATGTGGAGATATTACTGTTTGTGCATTTACAATATTCATTGATTTTTGCCATTGAAAAACGTCCAGAAATGTTTGAAGCTACTGACTGAATGAAAGGAGCTGGCATCTCACTCTCTTTGAATCTTCTTTATCATGCTAGGATTAGCAGGAAAAAGCAAAAAATTTCAGAATTGCACCTTGCAATGTGGAGATATTACTGTTTGTGCATTTACAATATTCATTGATTTTTGCCATTGAAAAACATGTTTTTCATATACCAGAAATGTTTGAAGCTACTGACTGAATGAAAGGAGCTGGCATCTCACTCTCTTTGAATCTTCTTTATCATGCTAGGATTAACAGGAAAAAGCAAAAAATTTCAGAATTGCACCTTGCAATGTGGAGATATTACTGTTTGTGCATTTACAATATTCATTGATTTCTGCCATTGAAAAACGTCCAGAAATGTTTGAAGCTACTGACTGAATGAAAGGAGCTGGCATCTCACTCTCTTTGAATCTTCTTTATCATGCTAGGATTAACAGGAAAAAGCTAAAAATTTCAGAATTGCACCTTGCAATGTGGAGATATTACTGTTTGTGCATTTACAATATTCATTGATTTTTGCCATTGAAAAACATGTTTTTCATATACCAGAAATGTTTGAAGCTACTGACTGAATGAAAGGAGCTGGCATCTCACTCTCTTTGAATCTTCTTTATCATGCTAGGATTAGCAGGAAAAAGCAAAAAATTTCAGAATTGCACCTTGCAATGTGGAGATATTACTGTTTGTGCATTTACAATATTCATTGATTTTTGCCATTGAAAAACATGTTTTTCATATACCAGAAATGTTTGAAGCTACTGACTGAATGAAAGGAGCTGGCATCTCACTCTCTTTGAATCTTCTTTATCATGCTAGGATTAGCAGGAAAAAGCAAAAAATTTCAGAATTGCACCTTGCAATGTGGAGATATTACTGTTTGTGCATTTACAATATTCATTGATTTTTGCCATTGAAAAACGTCCAGAAATGTTTGAAGCTACTGACTGAATGAAAGGAGCTGGCATCTCACTCTCTTTGAATCTTCTTTATCATGCTAGTATTAGCAGGAAAAAGCAAAAAATTTCAGAATTGCACCTTGCAATGTGGAGATATTACTGTTTGTGCATTTACAATATTCATTGATTTTTGCCATTGAAAAACGTCCAGAAATGTTTGAAGCTACTGACTGAATGAAAGGAGCTGGCATCTCACTCTCTTTGAATCTTCTTTATCATGCTAGGATTAGCAGGAAAAAGCAAAAAATTTCAGAATTGCACCTTGCAATGTGGAGATATTACTGTTTGTGCATTTACAATATTCATTGATTTTTGCCATTGAAAAACATGTTTTTCATATACCAGAAATGTTTGAAGCTACTGACTGAATGAAAGGAGCTGGCATCTCACTCTCTTTGAATCTTCTTTATCATGCTAGGATTAGCAGGAAAAAGCAAAAAATTTCAGAATTGCACCTTGCAATGTGGAGATATTACTGTTTGTGCATTTACAATATTCATTGATTTTTGCCATTGAAAAACATGTTTTTCATATACCAGAAATGTTTGAAGCTACTGACTGAATGAAAGGAGCTGGCATCTCACTCTCTTTGAATCTTCTTTATCATGCTAGGATTAGCAGGAAAAAGCAAAAAATTTCAGAATCGCACCTTGCAATGTGGAGATATTACTGTTTGTGCATTTACAATATTCATTGATTTTTGCCATTGAAAAACATGTTTTTCATATACCAGAAATGTTTGAAGCTACTGACTGAATGAAAGGAGCTGGCATCTCACTCTCTTTAAATCTTTATCATGCTAGGATTAACAGGAAAAAGCAAAAAATTTCAGAATTGCACCTTGCAATGTGGAGATATTACTGTTTGTGCATTTACAATATTCATTGATTTTTGCCATTGAAAAACGTCCAGAAATGTTTGAAGCTACTGACTGAATGAAAGGAGCTGGCATCTCACTCTCTTTGAATCTTCTTTATCATGCTAGGATTAGCAGGAAAAAGCAAAAAATTTCAGAATTGCACCTTGCAATGTGGAGATATTACTGTTTGTGCATTTACAATATTCATTGATTTTTGCCATTGAAAAACATGTTTTTCATATACCAGAAATGTTTGAAGCTACTGACTGAATGAAAGGAGCTGGCATCTCACTCTCTTTGAATCTTCTTTATCATGCTAGGATTAACAGGAAAAAGCAAAAAATTTCAGAATTGCACCTTGCAATGCGGAGAAATTACTGTTTGTGCATTTACAATATTCATTGATTTTTGCCATTGAAAAACATCATGTTATTCATATACCAGAAATGTTTGAAGCTACTGACTGAATGAAAGGAGCTGGCATCTCACTCTCTTTGAATCTTTATCATGCTAAGAGGAGCAGGAAAAAGCAAAAAATTTCAGAATTGCACCTTGCAATGCGGAGAAATTACTGTTTGTGCATTTACAATATTCATTGATTTTTGCAATTGAAAAACGTCCAGAAATGATTGAAGCTACTGACTGAATGAAAGGAGCTGGCATCTCACTCTCTTTGAATCTTCTTTATCATGCTAAGAGGAGCAGGAAAAAGCAAAAAATTTCAGAATTGCACCTTGCAATGCGGAGAAATTACTGTTTGTGCATTTACAATATTCATTGATTTTTGCCATTGAAAAACGTCCAGAAATGTTTGAAGCTACTGACTGAATGAAAGGAGCTGGCATCTCACTCTCTTTGAATCTTTATCATGCTAGGATTAGCAGGAAAAAGCAAAAAATTTCAGAATTGCACCTTGCAATGTGGAGATATTACTGTTTGTGCATTTACAATATTCATTGATTTTTGCCATTGAAAAACGTCCAGAAATGTTTGAAGCTACTGACTGAATGAAAGGAGCTGGCATCTCACTCTCTTTGAATCTTTATCATGCTAGGATTAGCAGGAAAAAGCAAAAAATTTCAGAATTGCACCTTGCAATGTGGAGATATTACTGTTTGTGCATTTACAATATTCATTGATTTTTGCCATTGAAAAACATGTTTTTCATATACCAGAAATGTTTGAAGCTACTGACTGAATGAAAGGAGCTGGCATCTCACTCTCTTTGAATCTTCTTTATCATGCTAGGATTAACAGGAAAAAGCAAAAAATTTCAGAATTGCACCTTGCAATGCGGAGAAATTACTGTTTGTGCATTTACAATATTCATTGATTTTTGCCATTGAAAAACATCATGTTATTCATATACCAGAAATGTTTGAAGCTACTGACTGAATGAAAGGAGCTGGCATCTCACTCTCTTTGAATCTTTATCATGCTAAGAGGAGCAGGAAAAAGCAAAAAATTTCAGAATTGCACCTTGCAATGCGGAGAAATTACTGTTTGTGCATTTACAATATTCATTGATTTTTGCAATTGAAAAACGTCCAGAAATGATTGAAGCTACTGACTGAATGAAAGGAGCTGGCATCTCACTCTCTTTGAATCTTCTTTATCATGCTAAGAGGAGCAGGAAAAAGCAAAAAATTTCAGAATTGCACCTTGCAATGCGGAGAAATTACTGTTTGTGCATTTACAATATTCATTGATTTTTGCCATTGAAAAACGTCCAGAAATGTTTGAAGCTACTGACTGAATGAAAGGAGCTGGCATCTCACTCTCTTTGAATCTTCTTTATCATGCTAGGATTAGCAGGAAAAAGCAAAAAATTTCAGAATTGCACCTTGCAATGTGGAGATATTACTGTTTGTGCATTTACAATATTCATTGATTTTTGCCATTGAAAAACATGTTTTTCATATACCAGAAATGTTTGAAGCTACTGACTGAATGAAAGGAGCTGGCATCTCACTCTCTTTGAATCTTCTTTATCATGCTAGGATTAACAGGAATAAGCAAAAAATTTCAGAATTGCACCTTGCAATGTGGAGATATTACTGTTTGTGCATTTACAATATTCATTGATTTTTGCCATTGAAAAACATGTTTTTCATATACCAGAAATGTTTGAAGCTACTGACTGAATGAAAGGAGCTGGCATCTCACTCTCTTTGAATCTTCTTTATCATGCTAGGATTAACAGGAAAAAGCAAAAAATTTCAGAATTGCACCTTGCAATGTGGAGATATTACTGTTTGTGCATTTACAATATTCATTGATTTTTGCCATTGAAAAACGTCCAGAAATGTTTGAAGCTACTGACTGAATGAAAGGAGCTGGCATCTCACTCTCTTTGAATCTTCTTTATCATGCTAGGATTAGCAGGAAAAAGCAAAAAATTTCAGAATTGCACCTTGCAATGTGGAGATATTACTGTTTGTGCATTTACAATATTCATTGATTTTTGCCATTGAAAAACATGTTTTTCATATACCAGAAATGTTTGAAGCTACTGACTGAATGAAAGGAGCTGGCATCTCACTCTCTTTGAATCTTCTTTATCATGCTAGGATTAACAGGAAAAAGCAAAAAATTTCAGAATTGCACCTTGCAATGTGGAGATATTACTGTTTGTGCATTTACAATATTCATTGATTTTTGCCATTGAAAAACGTCCAGAAATGTTTGAAGCTACTGACTGAATGAAAGGAGCTGGCATCTCACTCTCTTTGAATCTTCTTTATCATGCTAGGATTAACAGGAAAAAGCAAAAAATTTCAGAATTGCACCTTGCAATGTGGAGATATTACTGTTTGTGCATTTACAATATTCATTGATTTTTGCCATTGAAAAACATGTTTTTCATATACCAGAAATGTTTGAAGCTACTGACTGAATGAAAGGAGCTGGCATCTCACTCTCTTTGAATCTTCTTTATCATGCTAGGATTAGCAGGAAAAAGCAAAAAATTTCAGAATTGCACCTTGCAATGTGGAGATATTACTGTTTGTGCATTTACAATATTCATTGATTTTTGCCATTGAAAAACATGTTTTTCATATACCAGAAATGTTTGAAGCTACTGACTGAATGAAAGGAGCTGGCATCTCACTCTCTTTGAATCTTCTTTATCATGCTAGGATTAGCAGGAAAAAGCAAAAAATTTCAGAATTGCACCTTGCAATGTGGAGATATTACTGTTTGTGCATTTACAATATTCATTGATTTTTGCCATTGAAAAACGTCCAGAAATGTTTGAAGCTACTGACTGAATGAAAGGAGCTGGCATCTCACTCTCTTTGAATCTTCTTTATCATGCTAGGATTAGCAGGAAAAAGCAAAAAATTTCAGAATTGCACCTTGCAATGTGGAGATATTACTGTTTGTGCATTTACAATATTCATTGATTTTTGCCATTGAAAAACGTCCAGAAATGTTTGAAGCTACTGACTGAATGAAAGGAGCTGGCATCTCACTCTCTTTGAATCTTCTTTATCATGCTAGGATTAGCAGGAAAAAGCAAAAAATTTCAGAATTGCACCTTGCAATGTGGAGATATTACTGTTTGTGCATTTACAATATTCATTGATTTTTGCCATTGAAAAACATGTTTTTCATATACCAGAAATGTTTGAAGCTACTGACTGAATGAAAGGAGCTGGCATCTCACTCTCTTTGAATCTTCTTTATCGTGCTAGGATTAGCAGGAAAAAGCAAAAAATTTCAGAATTGCACCTTGCAATGTGGAGATATTACTGTTTGTGCATTTACAATATTCATTGATTTTTGCCATTGAAAAACATGTTTTTCATATACCAGAAATGTTTGAAGCTACTGACTGAATGAAAGGAGCTGGCATCTCACTCTCTTTGAATCTTCTTTATCATGCTAGGATTAGCAGGAAAAAGCAAAAAATTTCAGAATTGCACCTTGCAATGTGGAGATATTACTGTTTGTGCATTTACAATATTCATTGATTTTTGCCATTGAAAAACATCATGTTATTCATATACCAGAAATGTTTGAAGCTACTGACTGAATGAAAGGAGCTGGCATCTCACTCTCTTTGAATCTTCTTTATCATGCTAGGATTAGCAGGAAAAAGCAAAAAATTTCAGAATTGCACCTTGCAATGTGGAGATATTACTGTTTGTGCATTTACAATATTCATTGATTTTTGCCATTGAAAAACATGTTTTTCATATACCAGAAATGTTTGAAGCTACTGACTGAATGAAAGGAGCTGGCATCTCACTCTCTTTGAATCTTCTTTATCATGCTAGGATTAACAGGAAAAAGCAAAAAATTTCAGAATTGCACCTTGCAATGTGGAGATATTACTGTTTGTGCATTTACAATATTCATTGATTTTTGCCATTGAAAAACGTCCAGAAATGTTTGAAGCTACTGACTGAATGAAAGGAGCTGGCATCTCACTCTCTTTGAATCTTCTTTATCATGCTAGGATTAGCAGGAAAAAGCAAAAAATTTCAGAATTGCACCTTGCAATGTGGAGATATTACTGTTTGTGCATTTACAATATTCATTGATTTTTGCCATTGAAAAACATGTTTTTCATATACCAGAAATGTTTGAAGCTACTGACTGAATGAAAGGAGCTGGCATCTCACTCTCTTTGAATCTTCTTTATCATGCTAGGATTAGCAGGAAAAAGCAAAAAATTTCAGAATCGCACCTTGCAATGTGGAGATATTACTGTTTGTGCATTTACAATATTCATTGATTTTTGCCATTGAAAAACATGTTTTTCATATACCAGAAATGTTTGAAGCTACTGACTGAATGAAAGGAGCTGGCATCTCACTCTCTTTGAATCTTCTTTATCATGCTAGGATTAGCAGGAAAAAGCAAAAAATTTCAGAATTGCACCTTGCAATGTGGAGATATTACTGTTTGTGCATTTACAATATTCATTGATTTTTGCCATTGAAAAACGTCCAGAAATGTTGGAAGCTACTGACTGAATGAAAGGAGCTGGCATCTCACTCTCTTTGAATCTTCTTTATCATGCTAGGATTAGCAGGAAAAAGCAAAAAATTTCAGAATTGCACCTTGCAATGTGGAGATATTACTGTTTGTGCATTTACAATATTCATTGATTTTTGCCATTGAAAAACGTCCAGAAATGTTTGAAGCTACTGACTGAATGAAAGGAGCTGGCATCTCACTCTCTTTGAGTCTTCTTTATCATGCTAGGATTAGCAGGAAAAAGCAAAAAATTTCAGAATTGCACCTTGCAATGTGGAGATATTACTGTTTGTGCATTTACAATATTCATTGATTTTTGCCATTGAAAAACATGTTTTTCATATACCAGAAATGTTTGAAGCTACTGACTGAATGAAAGGAGCTGGCATCTCACTCTCTTTGAATCTTCTTTATCATGCTAGGATTAGCAGGAAAAAGCAAAAAATTTCAGAATTGCACCTTGCAATGTGGAGATATTACTGTTTGTGCATTTACAATATTCATTGATTTTTGCCATTGAAAAACATGTTTTTCATATACCAGAAATGTTTGAAGCTACTGACTGAATGAAAGGAGCTGGCATCTCACTCTCTTTGAATCTTCTTTATCATGCTAGGATTAGCAGGAAAAAGCAAAAAATTTCAGAATCGCACCTTGCAATGTGGAGATATTACTGTTTGTGCATTTACAATATTCATTGATTTTTGCCATTGAAAAACGTCCAGAAATGTTTGAAGCTACTGACTGAATGAAAGGAGCTGGCATCTCACTCTCTTTGAATCTTCTTTATCATGCTAGGATTAGCAGGAAAAAGCAAAAAATTTCAGAATTGCACCTTCCAATGTGGAGATATTACTGTTTGTGCATTTACAATATTCATTGATTTTTGCCATTGAAAAACATGTTTTTCATATACCAGAAATGTTTGAAGCTACTGACTGAATGAAAGGAGCTGGCATCTCACTCTCTTTGAATCTTCTTTATCATGCTAGGATTAACAGGAAAAAGCAAAAAATTTCAGAATTGCACCTTGCAATGCGGAGAAATTACTGTTTGTGCATTTACAATATTCATTGATTTTTGCCATTGAAAAACATCATGTTATTCATATACCAGAAATGTTTGAAGCTACTGACTGAATGAAAGGAGCTGGCATCTCACTCTCTTTGAATCTTTATCATGCTAAGAGGAGCAGGAAAAAGCAAAAAATTTCAGAATTGCACCTTGCAATGCGGAGAAATTACTGTTTGTGCATTTACAATATTCATTGATTTTTGCAATTGAAAAACGTCCAGAAATGATTGAAGCTACTGACTGAATGAAAGGAGCTGGCATCTCACTCTCTTTGAATCTTCTTTGTCATGCTAAGAGGAGCAGGAAAAAGCAAAAAATTTCAGAATTGCACCTTGCAATGCGGAGAAATTACTGTTTGTGCATTTACAATATTCATTGATTTTTGCCATTGAAAAACGTCCAGAAATGTTTGAAGCTACTGACTGAATGAAAGGAGCTGGCATCTCACTCTCTTTGAATCTTCTTTATCATGCTAGGATTAGCAGGAAAAAGCAAAAAATTTCAGAATTGCACCTTGCAATGTGGAGATATTACTGTTTGTGCATTTACAATATTCATTGATTTTTGCCATTGAAAAACATGTTTTTCATATACCAGAAATGTTTGAAGCTACTGACTGAATGAAAGGAGCTGGCATCTCACTCTCTTTGAATCTTCTTTATCATGCTAGGATTAACAGGAAAAAGCAAAAAATTTCAGAATTGCACCTTGCAATGTGGAGATATTACTGTTTGTGCATTTACAATATTCATTGATTTTTGCCATTGAAAAACATGTTTTTCATATACCAGAAATGTTTGAAGCTACTGACTGAATGAAAGGAGCTGGCATCTCACTCTCTTTGAATCTTCTTTATCATGCTAGGATTAACAGGAAAAAGCAAAAAATTTCAGAATTGCACCTTGCAATGTGGAGATATTACTGTTTGTGCATTTACAATATTCATTGATTTTTGCCATTGAAAAACGTCCAGAAATGTTTGAAGCTACTGACTGAATGAAAGGAGCTGGCATCTCACTCTCTTTGAATCTTCTTTATCATGCTAGGATTAGCAGGAAAAAGCAAAAAATTTCAGAATCGCACCTTGCAATGTGGAGATATTACTGTTTGTGCATTTACAATATTCATTGATTTTTGCCATTGAAAAACATGTTTTTCATATACCAGAAATGTTTGAAGCTACTGACTGAATGAAAGGAGCTGGCATCTCACTCTCTTTGAATCTTCTTTATCATGCTAGGATTAGCAGGAAAAAGCAAAAAATTTCAGAATTGCACCTTGCAATGTGGAGATATTACTGTTTGTGCATTTACAATATTCATTGATTTTTGCCATTGAAAAACGTCCAGAAATGTTGGAAGCTACTGACTGAATGAAAGGAGCTGGCATCTCACTCTCTTTGAATCTTCTTTATCATGCTAGGATTAGCAGGAAAAAGCAAAAAATTTCAGAATTGCACCTTGCAATGTGGAGATATTACTGTTTGTGCATTTACAATATTCATTGATTTTTGCCATTGAAAAACGTCCAGAAATGTTTGAAGCTACTGACTGAATGAAAGGAGCTGGCATCTCACTCTCTTTGAATCTTCTTTATCATGCTAGGATTAGCAGGAAAAAGCAAAAAATTTCAGAATTGCACCTTGCAATGTGGAGATATTACTGTTTGTGCATTTACAATATTCATTGATTTTTGCCATTGAAAAACATGTTTTTCATATACCAGAAATGTTTGAAGCTACTGACTGAATGAAAGGAGCTGGCATCTCACTCTCTTTGAATCTTCTTTATCATGCTAGGATTAGCAGGAAAAAGCAAAAAATTTCAGAATTGCACCTTGCAATGTGGAGATATTACTGTTTGTGCATTTACAATATTCATTGATTTTTGCCATTGAAAAACATGTTTTTCATATACCAGAAATGTTTGAAGCTACTGACTGAATGAAAGGAGCTGGCATCTCACTCTCTTTGAATCTTCTTTATCATGCTAGGATTAGCAGGAAAAAGCAAAAAATTTCAGAATCGCACCTTGCAATGTGGAGATATTACTGTTTGTGCATTTACAATATTCATTGATTTTTGCCATTGAAAAACGTCCAGAAATGTTTGAAGCTACTGACTGAATGAAAGGAGCTGGCATCTCACTCTCTTTGAATCTTCTTTATCATGCTAGGATTAGCAGGAAAAAGCAAAAAATTTCAGAATTGCACCTTCCAATGTGGAGATATTACTGTTTGTGCATTTACAATATTCATTGATTTTTGCCATTGAAAAACATGTTTTTCATATACCAGAAATGTTTGAAGCTACTGACTGAATGAAAGGAGCTGGCATCTCACTCTCTTTGAATCTTCTTTATCATGCTAGGATTAACAGGAAAAAGCAAAAAATTTCAGAATTGCACCTTGCAATGCGGAGAAATTACTGTTTGTGCATTTACAATATTCATTGATTTTTGCCATTGAAAAACATCATGTTATTCATATACCAGAAATGTTTGAAGCTACTGACTGAATGAAAGGAGCTGGCATCTCACTCTCTTTGAATCTTTATCATGCTAAGAGGAGCAGGAAAAAGCAAAAAATTTCAGAATTGCACCTTGCAATGCGGAGAAATTACTGTTTGTGCATTTACAATATTCATTGATTTTTGCAATTGAAAAACGTCCAGAAATGATTGAAGCTACTGACTGAATGAAAGGAGCTGGCATCTCACTCTCTTTGAATCTTCTTTATCATGCTAAGAGGAGCAGGAAAAAGCAAAAAATTTCAGAATTGCACCTTGCAATGCGGAGAAATTACTGTTTGTGCATTTACAATATTCATTGATTTTTGCCATTGAAAAACGTCCAGAAATGTTTGAAGCTACTGACTGAATGAAAGGAGCTGGCATCTCACTCTCTTTGAATCTTCTTTATCATGCTAGGATTAGCAGGAAAAAGCAAAAAATTTCAGAATTGCACCTTGCAATGTGGAGATATTACTGTTTGTGCATTTACAATATTCATTGATTTTTGCCATTGAAAAACATGTTTTTCATATACCAGAAATGTTTGAAGCTACTGACTGAATGAAAGGAGCTGGCATCTCACTCTCTTTGAATCTTCTTTATCATGCTAGGATTAACAGGAAAAAGCAAAAAATTTCAGAATTGCACCTTGCAATGTGGAGATATTACTGTTTGTGCATTTACAATATTCATTGATTTTTGCCATTGAAAAACATGTTTTTCATATACCAGAAATGTTTGAAGCTACTGACTGAATGAAAGGAGCTGGCATCTCACTCTCTTTGAATCTTCTTTATCATGCTAGGATTAACAGGAAAAAGCAAAAAATTTCAGAATTGCACCTTGCAATGTGGAGATATTACTGTTTGTGCATTTACAATATTCATTGATTTTTGCCATTGAAAAACGTCCAGAAATGTTTGAAGCTACTGACTGAATGAAAGGAGCTGGCATCTCACTCTCTTTGAATCTTCTTTATCATGCTAGGATTAGCAGGAAAAAGCAAAAAATTTCAGAATTGCACCTTGCAATGTGGAGATATTACTGTTTGTGCATTTACAATATTCATTGATTTTTGCCATTGAAAAACATGTTTTTCATATACCAGAAATGTTTGAAGCTACTGACTGAATGAAAGGAGCTGGCATCTCACTCTCTTTGAATCTTCTTTATCATGCTAGGATTAACAGGAAAAAGCTAAAAATTTCAGAATTGCACCTTGCAATGTGGAGATATTACTGTTTGTGCATTTACAATATTCATTGATTTTTGCCATTGAAAAACGTCCAGAAATGTTTGAAGCTACTGACTGAATGAAAGGAGCTGGCATCTCACTCTCTTTGAATCTTCTTTATCATGCTAGGATGAGCAGGAAAAAGCAAAAAATTTCTGAATTGCACCTTGCAATGTGAAGATATTACTGTTTGTGCATTTACAATATTCATTGATTTTTGCCATTGAAAAACATGTTTTTCATATACCAGAAATGTTTGAAGCTACTGACTGAATGAAAGGAGCTGGCATCTCACTCTCTTTGAATCTTCTTTATCATGCTAGGATTAGCAGGAAAAAGCAAAAAATTTCAGAATTGCACCTTGCAATGTGGAGATATTACTGTTTGTGCATTTACAATATTCATTGATTTTTGCCATTGAAAAACATGTTTTTCATATACCAGAAATGTTTGAAGCTACTGACTGAATGAAAGAAGCTGGCATCTCACTCTCTTTGAATCTTCTTTATCATGCTAGGATTAACAGGAAAAAGCAAAAAATTTCAGAATTGCACCTTGCAATGTGGAGATATTACTGTTTGTGCATTTACAATATTCATTGATTTTTGCCATTGAAAAACATGTTTTTCATATACCAGAAATGTTTGAAGCTACTGACTGAATGAAAGGAGCTGGCATCTCACTCTGTTTGAATCTTCTTTATCATGCTAGGATTAACAGGAAAAAGCAAAAAATTTCAGAATTGCACCTTGCAATGTGGAGATATTACTGTTTGTGCATTTACAATATTCATTGATTTTTGCCATTCAAAAACGTCCAGAAATGTTTGAAGCTACTGACTGAATGAAAGGAGCTGGCATCTCACTCTCTTTGAATCTTCTTTATCATGCTAGGATTAGCAGGAAAAAGCAAAAAATTTCAGAATTGCACCTTCCAATGTGGAGATATTACTGATTGTGCATTTACAATATTCATTGATTTTTGCCATTGAAAAACATGTTTTTCATATACCAGAAATGTTTGAAGCTACTGACTGAATGAAAGGAGCTGGCATCTCACTCTCTTTGAATCTTCTTTATCATGCTAGGATTAACAGGAAAAAGCTAAAAATTTCAGAATTGCACCTTGCAATGTGGAGATATTACTGTTTGTGCATTTACAATATTCATTGATTTTTGCCATTGAAAAACGTCCAGAAATGTTTGAAGCTACTGACTGAATGAAAGGAGCTGGCATCTCACTCTCTTTGAATCTTCTTTATCATGCTAGGATTAGCAGGAAAAAGCAAAAAATTTCTGAATTACACCTTGCAATGTGGAGATATTACTGTTTGTGCATTTACAATATTCATTGATTTTTGCCATTGAAAAACATGTTTTTCATATACCAGAAATGTTTGAAGCTACTGACTGAATGAAAGGAGCTGGCATCTCACTCTCTTTGAATCTTCTTTATCATGCTAGGATTAGCAGGAAAAAGCAAAAAATTTCAGAATTGCACCTTGCAATGTGGAGATATTACTGTTTGTGCATTTACAATATTCATTGATTTTTGCCATTGAAAAACGTTTTTCATATACCAGAAATGTTTGAAGCTACTGACTGAATGAAAGAAGCTGGCATCTCACTCTCTTTGAATCTTCTTTATCATGCTAGGATTAACAGGAAAAAGCAAAAAATTTCAGAATTGCACCTTGCAATGTGGAGATATTACTGTTTGTGCATTTACAATATTCATTGATTTTTGCCATTGAAAAACATGTTTTTCATATACCAGAAATGTTTGAAGCTACTGACTGAATGAAAGGAGCTGGCATCTCACTCTCTTTGAATCTTCTTTATCATGCTAGGATTAACAGGAAAAAGCAAAAAATTTCAGAATTGCACCTTGCAATGTGGAGATATTACTGTTTGTGCATTTACAATATTCATTGATTTTTGCCATTGAAAAACGTCCAGAAATGTTTGAAGCTACTGACTGAATGAAAGGAGCTGGCATCTCACGCTCTTTGAATCTTCTTTATCATGCTAGGATTAACAGGAAAAAGCAAAAAATTTCAGAATTGCACCTTGCAATGTGGAGATATTACTGTTTGTGCATTTACAATATTCATTGATTTTTGCCATTGAAAAACGTCCAGAAATGTTTGAAGCTACTGACTGAATGAAAGGAGCTGGCATCTCACTCTCTTTGAATCTTCTTTATCATGCTAGGATTAGCAGGAAAAAGCAAAAAATTTCAGAATTGCACCTTGCAATGTGGAGATATTACTGTTTGTGCATTTACAATATTCATTGATTTTTGCCATTGAAAAACGTCCAGAAATGTTTGAAGCTACTGACTGAATGAAAGGAGCTGGCATCTCACTCTCTTTGAATCTTCTTTATCATGCTAGGATTAGCAGGAAAAAGCAAAAAATTTCAGAATTGCACCTTGCAATGTGGAGATATTACTGTTTGTGCATTTACAATATTCATTGATTTTTGCCATTGAAAAACATGTTTTTCATATACCAGAAATGTTTGAAGCTACTGACTGAATGAAAGGAGCTGGCATCTCACTCTCTTTGAATCTTCTTTATCATGCTAGGATTAACAGGAAAAAGCAAAAAATTTCAGAATTGCACCTTGCAATGTGGAGATATTACTGTTTGTGCATTTACAATATTCATTGATTTTTGCCATTGAAAAACATGTTTTTCATATACCAGAAATGTTTGAAGCTACTGACTGAATGAAAGGAGCTGGCATCTCACTCTCTTTGAATCTTCTTTATCATGCTAGGATTAACAGGAAAAAGCAAAAAATTTCAGAATTGCACCTTGCAATGTGGAGATATTACTGTTTGTGCATTTACAATATTCATTGATTTTTGCCATTGAAAAACGTCCAGAAATGTTTGAAGCTACTGACTGAATGAAAGGAGCTGGCATCTCACTCTCTTTGAATCTTCTTTATCATGCTAGGATTAGCAGGAAAAAGCAAAAAATTTCAGAATTGCACCTTGCAATGTGGAGATATTACTGTTTGTGCATTTACAATATTCATTGATTTTTGCCATTGAAAAACATGTTTTTCATATACCAGAAATGTTTGAAGCTACTGACTGAATGAAAGGAGCTGGCATCTCACTCTCTTTGAATCTTCTTTATCATGCTAGGATTAGCAGGAAAAAGCAAAAAATTTCAGAATTGCACCTTGCAATGTGGAGATATTACTGTTTGTGCATTTACAATATTCATTGATTTTTGCCATTGAAAAACATGTTTTTCATATACCAGAAATGTTTGAAGCTACTGACTGAATGAAAGGAGCTGGCATCTCACTCTCTTTGAATCTTCTTTATCATGCTAGGATTAGCAGGAAAAAGCAAAAAATTTCAGAATCGCACCTTGCAATGTGGAGATATTACTGTTTGTGCATTTACAATATTCATTGATTTTTGCCATTGAAAAACATGTTTTTCAAATACCAGAAATGTTTGAAGCTACTGACTGAATGAAAGGAGCTGGCATCTCACTCTCTTTAAATCTTTATCATGCTAGGATTAACAGGAAAAAGCAAAAAATTTCAGAATTGCACCTTGCAATGTGGAGATATTACTGTTTGTGCATTTACAATATTCATTGATTTTTGCCATTGAAAAACATCCAGAAATGTTTGAAGCTACTGACTGAATGAAAGGAGCTGGCATCTCACTCTCTTTGAATCTTCTTTATCATGCTAGGATTAGCAGGAAAAAGCAAAAAATTTCAGAATTGCACCTTGCAATGTGGAGATATTACTGTTTGTGCATTTACAATATTCATTGATTTTTGCCATTGAAAAACATGTTTTTCATATACCAGAAATGTTTGAAGCTACTGACTGAATGAAAGGAGCTGGCATCTCACTCTCTTTGAATCTTCTTTATCATGCTAGGATTAACAGGAAAAAGCAAAAAATTTCAGAATTGCACCTTGCAATGCGGAGAAATTACTGTTTGTGCATTTACAATATTCATTGATTTTTTCCATTGAAAAACATCATGTTATTCATATACCAGAAATGTTTGAAGCTACTGACTGAATGAAAGGAGCTGGCATCTCACTCTCTTTGAATCTTTATCATGCTAAGAGGAGCAGGAAAAAGCAAAAAATTTCAGAATTGCACCTTGCAATGCGGAGAAATTACTGTTTGTGCATTTACAATATTCATTGATTTTTGCAATTGAAAAACGTCCAGAAATGATTGAAGCTACTGACTGAATGAAAGGAGCTGGCATCTCACTCTCTTTGAATCTTCTTTATCATGCTAAGAGGAGCAGGAAAAAGCAAAAAATTTCAGAATTGCACCTTGCAATGCGGAGAAATTACTGTTTGTGCATTTACAATATTCATTGATTTTTGCCATTGAAAAACGTCCAGAAATGTTTGAAGCTACTGACTGAATGAAAGGAGCTGGCATCTCACTCTCTTTGAATCTTTATCATGCTAGGATTAGCAGGAAAAAGCAAAAAATTTCAGAATTGCACCTTGCAATGTGGAGATATTACTGTTTGTGCATTTACAATATTCATTGATTTTTGCCATTGAAAAACGTCCAGAAATGTTTGAAGCTACTGACTGAATGAAAGGAGCTGGCATCTCACTCTCTTTGAATCTTCTTTATCATGCTAGGATTAGCAGGAAAAAGCAAAAAATTTCAGAATTGCACCTTGCAATGTGGAGATATTACTGTTTGTGCATTTACAATATTCATTGATTTTTGCCATTGAAAAACATGTTTTTCATATACCAGAAATGTTTGAAGCTACTGACTGAATGAAAGGAGCTGGCATCTCACTCTCTTTGAATCTTCTTTATCATGCTAGGATTAACAGGAAAAAGCAAAAAATTTCAGAATTGCACCTTGCAATGCGGAGAAATTACTGTTTGTGCATTTACAATATTCATTGATTTTTGCCATTGAAAAACATCATGTTATTCATATACCAGAAATGTTTGAAGCTACTGACTGAATGAAAGGAGCTGGCATCTCACTCTCTTTGAATCTTTATCATGCTAAGAGGAGCAGGAAAAAGCAAAAAATTTCAGAATTGCACCTTGCAATGCGGAGAAATTACTGTTTGTGCATTTACAATATTCATTGATTTTTGCAATTGAAAAACGTCCAGAAATGATTGAAGCTACTGACTGAATGAAAGTAGCTGGCATCTCACTCTCTTTGAATCTTCTTTATCATGCTAAGAGGAGCAGGAAAAAGCAAAAAATTTCAGAATTGCACCTTGCAATGCGGAGAAATTACTGTTTGTGCATTTACAATATTCATTGATTTTTGCCATTGAAAAACGTCCAGAAATGTTTGAAGCTACTGACTGAATGAAAGGAGCTGGCATCTCACTCTCTTTGAATCTTCTTTATCATGCTAGGATTAGCAGGAAAAAGCAAAAAATTTCAGAATTGCACCTTGCAATGTGGAGATATTACTGTTTGTGCATTTACAATATTCATTGATTTTTGCCATTGAAAAACATGTTTTTCATATACCAGAAATGTTTGAAGCTACTGACTGAATGAAAGGAGCTGGCATCTCACTCTCTTTGAATCTTCTTTATCATGCTAGGATTAACAGGAAAAAGCAAAAAATTTCAGAATTGCACCTTGCAATGTGGAGATATTACTGTTTGTGCATTTACAATATTCATTGATTTTTGCCATTGAAAAACATGTTTTTCATATACCAGAAATGTTTGAAGCTACTGACTGAATGAAAGGAGCTGGCATCTCACTCTCTTTGAATCTTCTTTATCATGCTAGGATTAACAGGAAAAAGCAAAAAATTTCAGAATTGCACCTTGCAATGTGGAGATATTACTGTTTGTGCATTTACAATATTCATTGATTTTTGCCATTGAAAAACGTCCAGAAATGTTTGAAGCTACTGACTGAATGAAAGGAGCTGGCATCTCACTCTCTTTGAATCTTCTTTATCATGCTAGGATTAGCAGGAAAAAGCAAAAAATTTCAGAATTGCACCTTGCAATGTGGAGATATTACTGTTTGTGCATTTACAATATTCATTGATTTTTGCCATTGAAAAACGTCCAGAAATGTTTGAAGCTACTGACTGAATGAAAGGAGCTGGCATCTCACTCTCTTTGAATCTTCTTTATCATGCTAGGATTAGCAGGAAAAAGCAAAAAATTTCAGAATTGCACCTTGCAATGTGGAGATATTACTGTTTGTGCATTTACAATATTCATTGATTTTTGCCATTGAAAAACATGTTTTTCATATACCAGAAATGTTTGAAGCTACTGACTGAATGAAAGAAGCTGGCATCTCACTCTCTTTGAATCTTCTTTATCATGCTAGGATTAACAGGAAAAAGCAAAAAATTTCAGAATTGCACCTTGCAATGTGGAGATATTACTGTTTGTGCATTTACAATATTCATTGATTTTTGCCATTGAAAAACATGTTTTTCATATACCAGAAATGTTTGAAGCTACTGACTGAATGAAAGGAGCTGGCATCTCACTCTCTTTGAATCTTCTTTATCATGCTAGGATTAGCAGGAAAAAGCAAAAAATTTCAGAATTGCACCTTCCAATGTGGAGATATTACTGATTGTGCATTTACAATATTCATTGATTTTTGCCATTGAAAAACATGTTTTTCATATACCAGAAATGTTTGAAGCTACTGACTGAATGAAAGGAGCTGGCATCTCACTCTCTTTGAATCTTCTTTATCATGCTAGGATTAACAGGAAAAAGCTAAAAATTTCAGAATTGCACCTTGCAATGTGGAGATATTACTGTTTGTGCATTTACAATATTCATTGATTTTTGCCATTGAAAAACGTCCAGAAATGTTTGAAGCTACTGACTGAATGAAAGGAGCTGGCATCTCACTCTCTTTGAATCTTCTTTATCATGCTAGGATTAGCAGGAAAAAGCAAAAAATTTCTGAATTGCACCTTGCAATGTGGAGATATTACTGTTTGTGCATTTACAATATTCATTGATTTTTGCCATTGAAAAACATGTTTTTCATATACCAGAAATGTTTGAAGCTACTGACTGAATGAAAGGAGCTGGCATCTCACTCTCTTTGAATCTTCTTTATCATGCTAGGATTAGCAGGAAAAAGCAAAAAATTTCAGAATTGCACCTTGCAATGTGGAGATATTACTGTTTGTGCATTTACAATATTCATTGATTTTTGCCATTGAAAAACGTTTTTCATATACCAGAAATGTTTGAAGCTACTGACTGAATGAAAGAAGCTGGCATCTCACTCTCTTTGAATCTTCTTTATCATGCTAGGATTAACAGGAAAAAGCAAAAAATTTCAGAATTGCACCTTGCAATGTGGAGATATTACTGTTTGTGCATTTACAATATTCATTGATTTTTGCCATTGAAAAACATGTTTTTCATATACCAGAAATGTTTGAAGCTACTGACTGAATGAAAGGAGCTGGCATCTCACTCTCTTTGAATCTTCTTTATCATGCTAGGATTAACAGGAAAAAGCAAAAGATTTCAGAATTGCACCTTGCAATGTGGAGATATTACTGTTTGTGCATTTACAATATTCATTGATTTTTGCCATTGAAAAACGTCCAGAAATGTTTGAAGCTACTGACTGAATGAAAGGAGCTGGCATCTCACTCTCTTTGAATCTTCTTTATCATGCTAGGATTAACAGGAAAAAGCAAAAAATTTCAGAATTGCACCTTGCAATGTGGAGATATTACTGTTTGTGCATTTACAATATTCATTGATTTTTGCCATTGAAAAACGTCCAGAAATGTTTGAAGCTACTGACTGAATGAAAGGAGCTGGCATCTCACTCTCTTTGAATCTTCTTTATCATGCTAGGATTAGCAGGAAAAAGCAAAAAATTTCAGAATTGCACCTTGCAATGTGGAGATATTACTGTTTGTGCATTTACAATATTCATTGATTTTTGCCATTGAAAAACGTCCAGAAATGTTTGAAGCTACTGACTGAATGAAAGGAGCTGGCATCTCACTCTCTTTGAATCTTCTTTATCATGCTAGGATTAGCAGGAAAAAGCAAAAAATTTCAGAATTGCACCTTGCAATGTGGAGATATTACTGTTTGTGCATTTACAATATTCATTGATTTTTGCCATTGAAAAACATGTTTTTCATATACCAGAAATGTTTGAAGCTACTGACTGAATGAAAGGAGCTGGCATCTCACTCTCTTTGAATCTTCTTTATCATGCTAGGATTAACAGGAAAAAGCAAAAAATTTCAGAATTGCACCTTGCAATGTGGAGATATTACTGTTTGTGCATTTACAATATTCATTGATTTTTGCCATTGAAAAACATGTTTTTCATATACCAGAAATGTTTGAAGCTACTGACTGAATGAAAGGAGCTGGCATCTCACTCTCTTTGAATCTTCTTTATCATGCTAGGATTAACAGGAAAAAGCAAAAAATTTCAGAATTGCACCTTGCAATGTGGAGATATTACTGTTTGTGCATTTACAATATTCATTGATTTTTGCCATTGAAAAACGTCCAGAAATGTTTGAAGCTACTGACTGAATGAAAGGAGCTGGCATCTCACTCTCTTTGAATCTTCTTTATCATGCTAGGATTAGCAGGAAAAAGCAAAAAATTTCAGAATTGCACCTTGCAATGTGGAGATATTACTGTTTGTGCATTTACAATATTCATTGATTTTTGCCATTGAAAAACATGTTTTTCATATACCAGAAATGTTTGAAGCTACTGACTGAATGAAAGGAGCTGGCATCTCACTCTCTTTGAATCTTCTTTATCATGCTAGGATTAGCAGGAAAAAGCAAAAAATTTCAGAATTGCACCTTGCAATGTGGAGATATTACTGTTTGTGCATTTACAATATTCATTGATTTTTGCCATTGAAAAACATGTTTTTCATATACCAGAAATGTTTGAAGCTACTGACTGAATGAAAGGAGCTGGCATCTCACTCTCTTTGAATCTTCTTTATCATGCTAGGATTAGCAGGAAAAAGCAAAAAATTTCAGAATCGCACCTTGCAATGTGGAGATATTACTGTTTGTGCATTTACAATATTCATTGATTTTTGCCATTGAAAAACATGTTTTTCATATACCAGAAATGTTTGAAGCTACTGACTGAATGAAAGGAGCTGGCATCTCACTCTCTTTAAATCTTTATCATGCTAGGATTAACAGGAAAAAGCAAAAAATTTCAGAATTGCACCTTGCAATGTGGAGATATTACTGTTTGTGCATTTACAATATTCATTGATTTTTGCCATTGAAAAACGTCCAGAAATGTTTGAAGCTACTGACTGAATGAAAGGAGCTGGCATCTCACTCTCTTTGAATCTTCTTTATCATGCTAGGATTAGCAGGAAAAAGCAAAAAATTTCAGAATTGCACCTTGCAATGTGGAGATATTACTGTTTGTGCATTTACAATATTCATTGATTTTTGCCATTGAAAAACATGTTTTTCATATACCAGAAATGTTTGAAGCTACTGACTGAATGAAAGGAGCTGGCATCTCACTCTCTTTGAATCTTCTTTATCATGCTAGGATTAACAGGAAAAAGCAAAAAATTTCAGAATTGCACCTTGCAATGCGGAGAAATTACTGTTTGTGCATTTACAATATTCATTGATTTTTTCCATTGAAAAACATCATGTTATTCATATACCAGAAATGTTTGAAGCTACTGACTGAATGAAAGGAGCTGGCATCTCACTCTCTTTGAATCTTTATCATGCTAAGAGGAGCAGGAAAAAGCAAAAAATTTCAGAATTGCACCTTGCAATGCGGAGAAATTACTGTTTGTGCATTTACAATATTCATTGATTTTTGCAATTGAAAAACGTCCAGAAATGATTGAAGCTACTGACTGAATGAAAGGAGCTGGCATCTCACTCTCTTTGAATCTTCTTTATCATGCTAAGAGGAGCAGGAAAAAGCAAAAAATTTCAGAATTGCACCTTGCAATGCGGAGAAATTACTGTTTGTGCATTTACAATATTCATTGATTTTTGCCATTGAAAAACGTCCAGAAATGTTTGAAGCTACTGACTGAATGAAAGGAGCTGGCATCTCACTCTCTTTGAATCTTTATCATGCTAGGATTAGCAGGAAAAAGCAAAAAATTTCAGAATTGCACCTTGCAATGTGGAGATATTACTGTTTGTGCATTTACAATATTCATTGATTTTTGCCATTGAAAAACGTCCAGAAATGTTTGAAGCTACTGACTGAATGAAAGGAGCTGGCATCTCACTCTCTTTGAATCTTCTTTATCATGCTAGGATTAGCAGGAAAAAGCAAAAAATTTCAGAATTGCACCTTGCAATGTGGAGATATTACTGTTTGTGCATTTACAATATTCATTGATTTTTGCCATTGAAAAACATGTTTTTCATATACCAGAAATGTTTGAAGCTACTGACTGAATGAAAGGAGCTGGCATCTCACTCTCTTTGAATCTTCTTTATCATGCTAGGATTAACAGGAAAAAGCAAAAAATTTCAGAATTGCACCTTGCAATGCGGAGAAATTACTGTTTGTGCATTTACAATATTCATTGATTTTTGCCATTGAAAAACATCATGTTATTCATATACCAGAAATGTTTGAAGCTACTGACTGAATGAAAGGAGCTGGCATCTCACTCTCTTTGAATCTTTATCATGCTAAGAGGAGCAGGAAAAAGCAAAAAATTTCAGAATTGCACCTTGCAATGCGGAGAAATTACTGTTTGTGCATTTACAATATTCATTGATTTTTGCAATTGAAAAACGTCCAGAAATGATTGAAGCTACTGACTGAATGAAAGGAGCTGGCATCTCACTCTCTTTGAATCTTCTTTATCATGCTAAGAGGAGCAGGAAAAAGCAAAAAATTTCAGAATTGCACCTTGCAATGCGGAGAA
Source organism: Phyllobates terribilis (assembly GCF_046119375.1). Classification (NCBI taxonomy): domain Eukaryota; kingdom Metazoa; phylum Chordata; class Amphibia; order Anura; family Dendrobatidae; genus Phyllobates; species Phyllobates terribilis. The sequence goes on from NW_027365352.1 coordinate 112,017, forward strand.
ATTACTGTTTGTGCATTTACAATATTCATTGATTTTTGCCATTGAAAAACGTCCAGAAATGTTTGAAGCTACTGACTGAATGAAAGGAGCTGGCATCTCACTCTCTTTGAATCTTCTTTATCATGCTAGGATTAGCAGGAAAAAGCAAAAAATTTCAGAATTGCACCTTGCAATGTGGAGATATTACTGTTTGTGCATTTACAATATTCATTGATTTTTGCCATTGAAAAACATGTTTTTCATATACCAGAAATGTTTGAAGCTACTGACTGAATGAAAGGAGCTGGCATCTCACTCTCTTTGAATCTTCTTTATCATGCTAGGATTAACAGGAAAAAGCAAAAAATTTCAGAATTGCACCTTGCAATGTGGAGATATTACTGTTTGTGCATTTACAATATTCATTGATTTTTGCCATTGAAAAACATGTTTTTCATATACCAGAAATGTTTGAAGCTACTGACTGAATGAAAGGAGCTGGCATCTCACTCTCTTTGAATCTTCTTTATCATGCTAGGATTAACAGGAAAAAGCAAAAAATTTCAGAATTGCACCTTGCAATGTGGAGATATTACTGTTTGTGCATTTACAATATTCATTGATTTTTGCCATTGAAAAACGTCCAGAAATGTTTGAAGCTACTGACTGAATGAAAGGAGCTGGCATCTCACTCTCTTTGAATCTTCTTTATCATGCTAGGATTAACAGGAAAAAGCTAAAAATTTCAGAATTGCACCTTGCAATGTGGAGATATTACTGTTTGTGCATTTACAATATTCATTGATTTTTGCCATTGAAAAACATGTTTTTCATATACCAGAAATGTTTGAAGCTACTGACTGAATGAAAGGAGCTGGCATCTCACTCTCTTTGAATCTTCTTTATCATGCTAGGATTAGCAGGAAAAAGCAAAAAATTTCAGAATTGCACCTTGCAATGTGGAGATATTACTGTTTGTGCATTTACAATATTCATTGATTTTTGCCATTGAAAAACATGTTTTTCATATACCAGAAATGTTTGAAGCTACTGACTGAATGAAAGGAGCTGGCATCTCACTCTCTTTGAATCTTCTTTATCATGCTAGGATTAGCAGGAAAAAGCAAAAAATTTCAGAATTGCACCTTGCAATGTGGAGATATTACTGTTTGTGCATTTACAATATTCATTGATTTTTGCCATTGAAAAACGTCCAGAAATGTTTGAAGCTACTGACTGAATGAAAGGAGCTGGCATCTCACTCTCTTTGAATCTTCTTTATCATGCTAGGATTAGCAGGAAAAAGCAAAAAATTTCAGAATTGCACCTTGCAATGTGGAGATATTACTGTTTGTGCATTTACAATATTCATTGATTTTTGCCATTGAAAAACGTCCAGAAATGTTTGAAGCTACTGACTGAATGAAAGGAGCTGGCATCTCACTCTCTTTGAATCTTCTTTATCATGCTAGGATTAGCAGGAAAAAGCAAAAAATTTCAGAATTGCACCTTGCAATGTGGAGATATTACTGTTTGTGCATTTACAATATTCATTGATTTTTGCCATTGAAAAACATGTTTTTCATATACCAGAAATGTTTGAAGCTACTGACTGAATGAAAGGAGCTGGCATCTCACTCTCTTTGAATCTTCTTTATCATGCTAGGATTAGCAGGAAAAAGCAAAAAATTTCAGAATTGCACCTTGCAATGTGGAGATATTACTGTTTGTGCATTTACAATATTCATTGATTTTTGCCATTGAAAAACATGTTTTTCATATACCAGAAATGTTTGAAGCTACTGACTGAATGAAAGGAGCTGGCATCTCACTCTCTTTGAATCTTCTTTATCATGCTAGGATTAGCAGGAAAAAGCAAAAAATTTCAGAATTGCACCTTGCAATGTGGAGATATTACTGTTTGTGCATTTACAATATTCATTGATTTTTGCCATTGAAAAACGTCCAGAAATGTTTGAAGCTACTGACTGAATGAAAGGAGCTGGCATCTCACTCTCTTTGAATCTTCTTTATCATGCTAGGATTAGCAGGAAAAAGCAAAAAATTTCAGAATTGCACCTTGCAATGTGGAGATATTACTGTTTGTGCATTTACAATATTCATTGATTTTTGCCATTGAAAAACGTCCAGAAATGTTTGAAGCTACTGACTGAATGAAAGGAGCTGGCATCTCACTCTCTTTGAATCTTCTTTATCATGCTAGGATTAGCAGGAAAAAGCAAAAAATTTCAGAATTGCACCTTGCAATGTGGAGATATTACTGTTTGTGCATTTACAATATTCATTGATTTTTGCCATTGAAAAACATGTTTTTCATATACCAGAAATGTTTGAAGCTACTGACTGAATGAAAGGAGCTGGCATCTCACTCTCTTTGAATCTTCTTTATCATGCTAGGATTAGCAGGAAAAAGCAAAAAATTTCAGAATTGCACCTTGCAATGTGGAGATATTACTGTTTGTGCATTTACAATATTCATTGATTTTTGCCATTGAAAAACATGTTTTTCATATACCAGAAATGTTTGAAGCTACTGACTGAATGAAAGGAGCTGGCATCTCACTCTCTTTGAATCTTCTTTATCATGCTAGGATTAGCAGGAAAAAGCAAAAAATTTCAGAATTGCACCTTGCAATGTGGAGATATTACTGTTTGTGCATTTACAATATTCATTGATTTTTGCCATTGAAAAACATCATGTTATTCATATACCAGAAATGTTTGAAGCTACTGACTGAATGAAAGGAGCTGGCATCTCACTCTCTTTGAATCTTCTTTATCATGCTAGGATTAACAGGAAAAAGCAAAAAATTTCAGAATTGCACCTTGCAATGTGGAGATATTACTGTTTGTGCATTTACAATATTCATTGATTTTTGCCATTGAAAAACGTCCAGAAATGTTTGAAGCTACTGACTGAATGAAAGGAGCTGGCATCTCACTCTCTTTGAATCTTCTTTATCATGCTAGGATTAACAGGAAAAAGCTAAAAATTTCAGAATTGCACCTTGCAATGTGGAGATATTACTGTCTGTGCATTTACAATATTCATTGATTTTTGCCATTGAAAAACATGTTTTTCATATACCAGAAATGTTTGAAGCTACTGACTGAATGAAAGGAGCTGGCATCTCACTCTCTTTGAATCTTCTTTATCATGCTAGGATTAGCAGGAAAAAGCAAAAAATTTCAGAATTGCACCTTGCAATGTGGAGATATTACTGTTTGTGCATTTACAATATTCATTGATTTTTGCCATTGAAAAACATGTTTTTCATATACCAGAAATGTTTGAAGCTACTGACTGAATGAAAGGAGCTGGCATCTCACTCTCTTTGAATCTTCTTTATCATGCTAGGATTAGCAGGAAAAAGCAAAAAATTTCAGAATTGCACCTTGCAATGTGGAGATATTACTGTTTGTGCATTTACAATATTCATTGATTTTTGCCATTGAAAAACATGTTTTTCATATACCAGAAATGTTTGAAGCTACTGACTGAATGAAAGGAGCTGGCATCTCACTCTCTTTGAATCTTCTTTATCATGCTAGGATTAGCAGGAAAAAGCAAAAAATTTCAGAATTGCACCTTGCAATGTGGAGATATTACTGTTTGTGCATTTACAATATTCATTGATTTTTGCCATTGAAAAACGTCCAGAAATGTTTGAAGCTACTGACTGAATGAAAGGAGCTGGCATCTCACTCTCTTTGAATCTTCTTTATCATGCTAGGATTAGCAGGAAAAAGCAAAAAATTTCAGAATTGCACCTTGCAATGTGGAGATATTACTGTTTGTGCATTTACAATATTCATTGATTTTTGCCATTGAAAAACGTCCAGAAATGTTTGAAGCTACTGACTGAATGAAAGGAGCTGGCATCTCACTCTCTTTGAATCTTCTTTATCATGCTAGGATTAGCAGGAAAAAGCAAAAAATTTCAGAATTGCACCTTGCAATGTGGAGATATTACTGTTTGTGCATTTACAATATTCATTGATTTTTGCCATTGAAAAACATCATGTTATTCATATACCAGAAATGTTTGAAGCTACTGACTGAATGAAAGGAGCTGGCATCTCACTCTCTTTGAATCTTTATCATGCTAAGAGGAGCAGGAAAAAGCAAAAAATTTCAGAATTGCACCTTGCAATGCGGAGAAATTACTGTTTGTGCATTTACAATATTCATTGATTTTTGCAATTGAAAAACGTCCAGAAATGATTGAAGCTACTGACTGAATGAAAGGAGCTGGCATCTCACTCTCTTTGAATCTTCTTTATCATGCTAAGAGGAGCAGGAAAAAGCAAAAAATTTCAGAATTGCACCTTGCAATGCGGAGAAATTACTGTTTGTGCATTTACAATATTCATTGATTTTTGCCATTGAAAAACGTCCAGAAATGTTTGAAGCTACTGACTGAATGAAAGGAGCTGGCATCTCACTCTCTTTGAATCTTCTTTATCATGCTAGGATTAGCAGGAAAAAGCAAAAAATTTCAGAATTGCACCTTGCAATGTGGAGATATTACTGTTTGTGCATTTACAATATTCATTGATTTTTGCCATTGAAAAACATGTTTTTCATATACCAGAAATGTTTGAAGCTACTGACTGAATGAAAGGAGCTGGCATCTCACTCTCTTTGAATCTTCTTTATCATGCTAGGATTAACAGGAAAAAGCAAAAAATTTCAGAATTGCACCTTGCAATGCGGAGAAATTACTGTTTGTGCATTTACAATATTCATTGATTTTTGCCATTGAAAAACATCATGTTATTCATATACCAGAAATGTTTGAAGCTACTGACTGAATGAAAGGAGCTGGCATCTCACTCTCTTTGAATCTTTATCATGCTAAGAGGAGCAGGAAAAAGCAAAAAATTTCAGAATTGCACCTTGCAATGCGGAGAAATTACTGTTTGTGCATTTACAATATTCATTGATTTTTGCAATTGAAAAACGTCCAGAAATGATTGAAGCTACTGACTGAATGAAAGGAGCTGGCATCTCACTCTCTTTGAATCTTCTTTATCATGCTAAGAGGAGCAGGAAAAAGCAAAAAATTTCAGAATTGCACCTTGCAATGCGGAGAAATTACTGTTTGTGCATTTACAATATTCATTGATTTTTGCCATTGAAAAACGTCCAGAAATGTTTGAAGCTACTGACTGAATGAAAGGAGCTGGCATCTCACTCTCTTTGAATCTTCTTTATCATGCTAGGATTAGCAGGAAAAAGCAAAAAATTTCAGAATTGCACCTTGCAATGTGGAGATATTACTGTTTGTGCATTTACAATATTCATTGATTTTTGCCATTGAAAAACATGTTTTTCATATACCAGAAATGTTTGAAGCTACTGACTGAATGAAAGGAGCTGGCATCTCACTCTCTTTGAATCTTCTTTATCATGCTAGGATTAACAGGAAAAAGCAAAAAATTTCAGAATTGCACCTTGCAATGTGGAGATATTACTGTTTGTGCATTTACAATATTCATTGATTTTTGCCATTGAAAAACATGTTTTTCATATACCAGAAATGTTTGAAGCTACTGACTGAATGAAAGGAGCTGGCATCTCACTCTCTTTGAATCTTCTTTATCATGCTAGGATTAACAGGAAAAAGCAAAAAATTTCAGAATTGCACCTTGCAATGTGGAGATATTACTGTTTGTGCATTTACAATATTCATTGATTTTTGCCATTGAAAAACGTCCAGAAATGTTTGAAGCTACTGACTGAATGAAAGGAGCTGGCATCTCACTCTCTTTGAATCTTCTTTATCATGCTAGGATTAGCAGGAAAAAGCAAAAAATTTCAGAATTGCACCTTGCAATGTGGAGATATTACTGTTTGTGCATTTACAATATTCATTGATTTTTGCCATTGAAAAACATGTTTTTCATATACCAGAAATGTTTGAAGCTACTGACTGAATGAAAGGAGCTGGCATCTCACTCTCTTTGATTCTTCTTTATCATGCTAGGATTAACAGGAAAAAGCAAAAAATTTCAGAATTGCACCTTGCAATGTGGAGATATTACTGTTTGTGCATTTACAATATTCATTGATTTTTGCCATTGAAAAACGTCCAGAAATGTTTGAAGCTACTGACTGAATGAAAGGAGCTGGCATCTCACTCTCTTTGAATCTTCTTTATCATGCTAGGATTAACAGGAAAAAGCTAAAAATTTCAGAATTGCACCTTGCAATGTGGAGATATTACTGTTTGTGCATTTACAATATTCATTGATTTTTGCCATTGAAAAACATGTTTTTCATATACCAGAAATGTTTGAAGCTACTGACTGAATGAAAGGAGCTGGCATCTCACTCTCTTTGAATCTTCTTTATCATGCTAGGATTAGCAGGAAAAAGCAAAAAATTTCAGAATTGCACCTTGCAATGTGGAGATATTACTGTTTGTGCATTTACAATATTCATTGATTTTTGCCATTGAAAAACATGTTTTTCATATACCAGAAATGTTTGAAGCTACTGACTGAATGAAAGGAGCTGGCATCTCACTCTCTTTGAATCTTCTTTATCATGCTAGGATTAGCAGGAAAAAGCAAAAAATTTCAGAATTGCACCTTGCAATGTGGAGATATTACTGTTTGTGCATTTACAATATTCATTGATTTTTGCCATTGAAAAACGTCCAGAAATGTTTGAAGCTACTGACTGAATGAAAGGAGCTGGCATCTCACTCTCTTTGAATCTTCTTTATCATGCTAGGATTAGCAGGAAAAAGCAAAAAATTTCAGAATTGCACCTTGCAATGTGGAGATATTACTGTTTGTGCATTTACAATATTCATTGATTTTTGCCATTGAAAAACGTCCAGAAATGTTTGAAGCTACTGACTGAATGAAAGGAGCTGGCATCTCACTCTCTTTGAATCTTCTTTATCATGCTAGGATTAGCAGGAAAAAGCAAAAAATTTCAGAATTGCACCTTGCAATGTGGAGATATTACTGTTTGTGCATTTACAATATTCATTGATTTTTGCCATTGAAAAACATGTTTTTCATATACCAGAAATGTTTGAAGCTACTGACTGAATGAAAGGAGCTGGCATCTCACTCTCTTTGAATCTTCTTTATCATGCTAGGATTAGCAGGAAAAAGCAAAAAATTTCAGAATTGCACCTTGCAATGTGGAGATATTACTGTTTGTGCATTTACAATACTCATTGATTTTTGCCATTGAAAAACATGTTTTTCATATACCAGAAATGTTTGAAGCTACTGACTGAATGAAAGGAGCTGGCATCTCACTCTCTTTGAATCTTCTTTATCATGCTAGGATTAGCAGGAAAAAGCAAAAAATTTCAGAATTGCACCTTGCAATGTGGAGATATTACTGTTTGTGCATTTACAATATTCATTGATTTTTGCCATTGAAAAACATCATGTTATTCATATACCAGAAATGTTTGAAGCTACTGACTGAATGAAAGGAGCTGGCATCTCACTCTCTTTGAATCTTCTTTATCATGCTAGGATTAGCAGGAAAAAGCAAAAAATTTCAGAATTGCACCTTGCAATGTGGAGATATTACTGTTTGTGCATTTACAATATTCATTGATTTTTGCCATTGAAAAACATGTTTTTCATATACCAGAAATGTTTGAAGCTACTGACTGAATGAAAGGAGCTGGCATCTCACTCTCTTTGAATCTTCTTTATCATGCTAGGATTAACAGGAAAAAGCAAAAAATTTCAGAATTGCACCTTGCAATGTGGAGATATTACTGTTTGTGCATTTACAATATTCATTGATTTTTGCCATTGAAAAACATGTTTTTCATATACCAGAAATGTTTGAAGCTACTGACTGAATGAAAGGAGCTGGCATCTCACTCTCTTTGAATCTTCTTTATCATGCTAGGATTAACAGGAAAAAGCAAAAAATTTCAGAATTGCACCTTGCAATGTGGAGATATTACTGTTTGTGCATTTACAATATTCATTGATTTTTGCCATTGAAAAACGTCCAGAAATGTTTGAAGCTACTGACTGAATGAAAGGAGCTGGCATCTCACTCTCTTTGAATCTTCTTTATCATGCTAGGATTAGCAGGAAAAAGCAAAAAATTTCAGAATTGCACCTTGCAATGTGGAGATATTACTGTTTGTGCATTTACAATATTCATTGATTTTTGCCATTGAAAAACATGTTTTTCATATACCAGAAATGTTTGAAGCTACTGACTGAATGAAAGGAGCTGGCATCTCACTCTCTTTGAATCTTCTTTATCATGCTAGGATTAACAGGAAAAAGCAAAAAATTTCAGAATTGCACCTTGCAATGTGGAGATAT
>NW_027365353.1:0-120258 GCF_046119375.1 Phyllobates terribilis
TTGCAATGCGGAGAAATTACTGTTTGTGCATTTACAATATTCATTGATTTTTGCCATTGAAAAACATCATGTTATTCATATACCAGAAATGTTTGAAGCTACTGACTGAATGAAAGGAGCTGGCATCTCACTCTCTTTGAATCTTCTTTATCATGCTAAGAGGAGCAGGAAAAAGCAAAAATTTCAGAATTGCACCTTGCAATGTGGAGAAATTACTGTTTGTGCATTTACAATATTCATTGATTTTTACCATTGAAAAACGTCCAGAAATGATTGAAGCTACTGACTGAATGAAAGTAGCTGGCATCTCACTCTCTTTGAATCTTCTTTATCATGCTAAAGAGGAGCAGGAAAAAGCAAAAAATTTCAGACTTGCATCTTGCAATGCGGAGAAATTACTGTTTGTGCATTTACAATATTCATTGATTTTTGCCATTGAAAAACATCATGTTATTCATATACCAGAAATGTTTGAAGCTACTGACTGAATGAAAGGAGCTGGCATCTCACTCTCTTTGAATCTTCTTTATCATGCTAAGAGGAGCAGGAAAAAGCAAAAAATTTCAGAATTGCACCTTGCAATGCGGAGAAATTACTGTTTGTGCATTTACAATATTCATTGATTTTTGCCATTGAAAAACATCATGTTATTCATATACCAGAAATGTTTGAAGCTACTGACTGAATGAAAGGAGCTGGCATCTCAATCTCTTTGAATCTTCTTTATCATGCTAAGAGGAGCAGGATAAAGCAAAAAATTTCAGAATTGCACCTTGCAATGTGGAGAAATTACTGTTTGTGCATTTACAATATTCATTGATTTTTACCATTGAAAAACGTCCAGAAATGATTGAAGCTACTGACTGAATGAAAGTAGCTGGCATCTCACTCTCTTTGAATCTTCTTTATCATGCTAAGAGGAGCAGGAAAAAGCAAAAAATTTCAGACTTGCACCTTGCAATGCGGAGAAATTACTGTTTGTGCATTTACAATATTCATTGATTTTTGCCATTGAAAAACATCATGTTATTCATATACCAGAAATGTTTGAAGCTACTGACTGAATGAAAGGAGCTGGCATCTCACTCTCTTTGAATCTTCTTTATCATGCTAAGAGGAGCAGGAAAAAGCAAAAAATTTCAGACTTGCACCTTGCAATGCGGAGAAATTACTGTTTGTGCATTACAATATTCATTGATTTTTGCCATTGAAAAACATCATGTTATTCATATACCAGAAATGTTTGAAGCTACTGACTGAATGAAAGGAACTGGCATCTCACTCTCTTTGAATCTTCTTTATCATGCTAAGAGGAGCAGGAAAAAGCAAAAAATTTCAGAATTGCACCTTGCAATGCGGAGAAATTACTGTTTGTGCATTTACAATATTCATTGATTTTTGCCATTGAAAAACGTCCAGAAATGATTGAAGGTACTGACTGAATGAAAGGAGCTGGCATCTCACTCTCTTTGAATCTTCTTTATCATTCTAAGAGGAGCAGGAAAAAGCAAAAAATTTCAGAATTGCACCTTGCAATGCGGAGAATTACTGTTTGTGCATTTACAATATTCATTGATTTTTGCCATTGAAAAACGTCCAGAAATGATTGAAGCTACTGACTCAATGAATGGAGCTGGCATCTCACTCTCTTTGAATCTTCTTTATCATGCTAAGAGGAGCAGGAAAAAGCAAAAAATTTCAGAATTGCACCTTGCAATGCGGAGAAATTACAGTTTGTGCATTTACAATATTCATTGATTTTTGCCATTGAAAAACGTCCAGAAATGATTGAAGCTACTGACTGAATGAAAGGAGCTGGCATCTCACTCTCTTTGAATCTTCTTTATCATGCTAAGAGGAGCAGGAAAAAGCAAAAAATTTCAGAATTGCACCTTGCAATGCGGAGAATTACTGTTTGTGCATTTACAATATACATTGATTTTTGCCATTGAAAAACGTCCAGAAATGATTGAAGCTACTGACTGAATGAAAGGAGCTGGCATCTCACTCTCTTTGAATCTTCTTTATCATGCTAAGAGGAGCAGGAAAAGCAAAAAATTTCAGAATTGCACCTTGCAATGCGGAGAAATTACTGTTTGTGCATTTACAATATTCATTGATTTTTGCCGTTGAAAAAAGTCCAGAAATGATTGAAGCTACTGACTGAATGAAAGGAGCTGGCATCTCACTCTCTTTGAATCTTCTTTATCATGCTAAGAGGAGCAGGAAAAAGCAAAAAATTTCAGAATTGCACCTTGCAATGCGGAGAAATTACTGTTTGTGCATTTACAATATTCATTGATTTTTGCCATTGAAAAACATCATGTTATTCATATACCAGAAATGATTGAAGCTACTGACTGAATGAAAGGAGCTGGCATCTCACTCTCTTTGAATCTTCTTTATCATGCTAAGAGGAGCAGGAAAAAGCAAGAAATTTCAGAATTGCACCTTGCAATGCGGAGAAATTACTGTTTGTGCATTTACAATATTCATTGATTTTTGCCATTGAAAAACATCATGTTATTCATATACCAGAAATGTTTGAAGCTACTGACTGAATGAAAGGAGCTGGCATCTCACTCTCTTTGAATCTTCTTTATCATGCTAAGAGGAGCAGGAAAAAGCAAAAAATTTCAGAATTGCACCTTGCAATGTGGAGAAATTACTGTTTGTGCATTTACAATATTCATTGATTTTTTACCATTGAAAAACGTCCAGAAATGATTGAAGCTACTGACTGAATGAAAGTAGCTGCCATCTCACTCTCTTTGAATCTTTTTTATCATGCTAAGAGGAGCAGGAAAAAGCAAAAAATTTCAGACTTGCACCTTGCAATGCGGAGAAATTATTGTTTGTGCATTTACAATATTCATTGATTTTGCCATTGAAAAACATCATGTTATTCATATACCAGAAACGTTTTGAAGCTACTGACTGAATGAAAGGAGCTGGCATCTCACTCTCTTTGAATCTTCTTTATCATGCTAAGAGGAGCAGGAAAAAGCAAAAAATTTCAGAATTGCACCTTGCAATGCGGAGAAATTACTTTTTGTGCATTTACAATATTCATTGATTTTTGCCATTGAAAAACGTCCAGAAATGATTGAAGCTACTGACTGAATGAAAGGAGCTGGCATCTCACTCTCTTTGAATCTTCTTTATCAATGCTAGGATTAACAGGAAAAAGCTAAAAATTTCAGGAATTGCACCGTGCAATGTGGAGATATTACTGTTTGTGCATTTACAATATTCATTGATTTTTGCCATTGAAAAACATGTTTTTCATATACCAGAAATGATTGAAGCTACTGACTGAATGAAAGGAGCTGGCATCTCACTCTCTTTGAATCTTCTTTATCATGCTAGGATTAGCAGGAAAAAGCAAAAAATTTCAGAATTGCACCTTGCAATGTGGAGATATTACTGTTTGTGCATTTACAATATTCATTGATTTTTGCCATTGAAAAACATGTTTTTCATATACCAGAAATGTTTGAAGCTACTGACTGAATGAAAGGAGCTGGCATCTCACTCTCTTTGAATCTTCTTTATCATGCTAGGATTAACAGGAAAAAGCTAAAAATTTCAGAATTGCACCGTGCAATGTGGAGATATTACTGTTTGTGCATTTACAATATTCATTGATTTTTGCCATTGAAAAACATGTTTTTCATATACCAGAAATGATTGAAGCTACTGACTGAATGAAAGGAGCTGGCATCTCACTCTCTTTGAATCTTCTTTATCATGCTAGGATTAGCAGGAAAAAGCAAAAAATTTCAGAATTGCACCTTGCAATGTGGAGATATTACTGTTTGTGCATTTACAATATTCATTGATTTTTGCCATTGAAAAAACATGTTTTTCATATACCAGAAATGTTTGAAGCTACTGACTGAATGAAAGGAGCTGGCATCTCACTCTCTTTGAATCTTCTTTATCATGCTAGGATTAACAGGAAAAAGCAAAAAATTTCAGAATTGCACCTTGCAATGCGGAGAAATTACAGTTTGTGCATTTACAATATTCATTGATTTTTGCCATTGAAAAACATCCAGAAATGATTGAAGCTACTGACTGAATGAAAGGAGCTGGCATCTCACTCTCTTTGAATCTTCTTTATCATGCTAAGAGGAGCAGGAAAAAGCAAAAAATTTCAGAATTGCACCTTGCAATGCGGAGAAATTACTGTTTGTGCATTTACAATATTCATTGATTTTTGCCATTGAAAAACATCATGTTATTCATATACCAGAAATGTTTGAAGCTACTGACTGATGAAAGGAGCTGGCATCTCACTCTCTTTGAATCTTCTTTATCATGCTAAGAGGAGCAGGAAAAAGCAAAAAATTTCAGAATTGCACCTTGCAATGTGGAGAAATTACTGTTTGTGCATTACAATATTCATTGATTTTTACCATTGAAAAACGTCCAGAAATGATTGAAGCTACTGACTGAATGAAAGTAGCTGGCATCTCACTCTCTTTGAATCTTCTTTATCATGCTAAGAGGAGCAGGAAAAAGCAAAAAATTTCAGACTTGCACCTTGCAATGCGGAGAAATTACTGTTTGTGCATTTACAATATTCATTGATTTTTGCCATTGAAAAACGTCCAGAAATGATTGAAGCTACTGACTGAATGAAAGGAGCTGGCATCTCACTCTCTTTGAATCTTCTTTATCATGCTAGGATTAGCAGGAAAAAGCAAAAATTTCAGAATTGCACCTTGCAATGTGGAGATATTACTGTTTGTGCATTTACAATATTCATTGATTTTTGCCATTGAAAAACATGTTTTTCATATACCAGAAATGTTTGAAGCTACTGACTGAATGAAGGAGCTGGCATCTCACTCTCTTTGAATCTTCTTTATCATGCTAGGATTAGCAGGAAAAAGCAAAAAATTTCAGAATTGCACCTTGCAATGTGGAGATATTACTGTTTGTGCATTTACAATATTCATTGATTTTTGCCATTGAAAACATGTTTTTCATATACCAGAAATGTTTGAAGCTACTGACTGAATGAAAGGAGCTGGCATCTCACTCTCTTTGAATCTTCTTTATCATGCTAGGATTAACAGGAAAAAGCTAAAAATTTCAGAATTGCACCGTGCAATGTGGAGATATTACTGTTTGTGCATTTACAATATTCATTGATTTTTGCCATTGAAAAACATGTTTTTCATATACCAGAAATGTTTGAAGCTACTGACTGAATGAAAGGAGCTGGCATCTCACTCTCTTTGAATCTTCTTTATCATGCTAGGATTAGCAGGAAAAAGCAAAAAATTTCAGAATTGCACCTTGCAATGTGGAGATATTACTGTTTGTGCATTTACAATATTCATTGATTTTTGCCATTGAAAAACATGTTTTTCATATACCAGAAATGTTTGAAGCTACTGACTGAATGAAAGGAGCTGGCATCTCACTCTCTTTGAATCTTCTTTATCATGCTAGGATTAACAGGAAAAAGCAAAAAATTTCAGAATTGCACCTTGCAATGTGGAGATATTACTGTTTGTGCATTTACAATATTCATTGATTTTTGCCATTGAAAAACATGTTTTTCATATACCAGAAATGTTTGAAGCTACTGACTGAATGAAAGGAGCTGGCATCTCACTCTCTTTGAATCTTCTTTATCATGCTAGGATTAACAGGAAAAAGCTAAAAATTTCAGAATTGCACCGTGCAATGTGGAGATATTACTGTTTGTGCATTTACAATATTCATTGATTTTTGCCATTGAAAAACGTTTTTCATATACCAGAAATGTTTGAAGCTACTGACTGAATGAAAGGAGCTGGCATCTCACTCTCTTTGAATCTTCTTTATCATGCTAGGATTAGCAGGAAAAAGCAAAAAATTTCAGAATTGCACCTTGCAATGTGGAGATATTACTGTTTGTGCATTTACAATATTCATTGATTTTTGCCATTGAAAAACATGTTTTTCATATACCAGAAATGTTTGAAGCTACTGACTGAATGAAAGGAGCTGGCATCTCACTCTCTTTGAATCTTCTTTATCATGCTAGGATTAACAGGAAAAAGCTAAAAATTTCAGAATTGCACCGTGCAATGTGGAGATATTACTGTTTGTGCATTTACAATATTCATTGATTTTTGCCATTGAAAAACATGTTTTTCATATACCAGAAATGTTTGAAGCTACTGACTGAATGAAAGGAGCTGGCATCTCACTCTCTTTGAATCTTCTTTATCATGCTAGGATTAGCAGGAAAAAGCAAAAAATTTCAGAATTGCACCTTGCAATGTGGAGATATTACTGTTTGTGCATTTACAATATTCATTGATTTTTGCCATTGAAAAACATGTTTTTCATATACCAGAAATGTTTGAAGCTACTGACTGAATGAAAGGAGCTGGCATCTCACTCTCTTTGAATCTTCTTTATCATGCTAGGATTAACAGGAAAAAGCAAAAAATTTCAGAATTGCACCTTGCAATGTGGAGATATTACTGTTTGTGCATTTACAATATTCATTGATTTTTGCCATTGAAAAACATATTTTTCATATACCAGAAATGTTTGAAGCTACTGACTGAATGAAAGGAGCTGGCATCTCACTCTCTTTGAATCTTCTTTATCATGCTAGGATTAACAGGAAAAAGCTAAAAATTTCAGAATTGCACCGTGCAATGTGGAGATATTACTGTTTGTGCATTTACAATATTCATTGATTTTTGCCATTGAAAAACATGTTTTTCATATACCAGAAATGATTGAAGCTACTGACTGAATGAAAGGAGCTGGCAT
Organism: Phyllobates terribilis; assembly: GCF_046119375.1. Lineage (NCBI taxonomy): Eukaryota > Metazoa > Chordata > Amphibia > Anura > Dendrobatidae > Phyllobates > Phyllobates terribilis. Next base: position 6,790 of record NW_027365353.1, read on the forward strand.
CTCACTCTCTTTGAATCTTCTTTATCATGCTAGGATTAGCAGGAAAAAGCAAAAAATTTCAGAATTGCACCTTGCAATGTGGAGATATTACTGTTTGTGCATTTACAATATTCATTGATTTTTGCCATTGAAAAACATGTTTTTCATATACCAGAAATGTTTGAAGCTACTGACTGAATGAAAGGAGCTGGCATCTCACTCTCTTTGAATCTTCTTTATCATGCTAGGATTAACAGGAAAAAGCAAAAAATTTCAGAATTGCACCTTGCAATGTGGAGATATTACTGTTTGTGCATTTACAATATTCATTGATTTTTGCCATTGAAAAACATGTTTTTCATATACCAGAAATGTTTGAAGCTACTGACTGAATGAAAGGAGCTGGCATCTCACTCTCTTTGAATCTTCTTTATCATGCTAGGATTAACAGGAAAAAGCTAAAAATTTCAGAATTGCACCGTGCAATGTGGAGATATTACTGTTTGTGCATTTACAATATTCATTGATTTTTGCCATTGAAAAACATGTTTTTCATATACCAGAAATGCTTGAAGCTACTGACTGAATGAAAGGAGCTGGCATCTCACTCTCTTTGAATCTTCTTTATCATGCTAGGATTAGCAGGAAAAAGCAAAAAATTTCAGAATTGCACCTTGCAATGTGGAGATATTACTGTTTGTGCATTTACAATATTCATTGATTTTTGCCATTGAAAAACATGTTTTTCATATACCAGAAATGTTTGAAGCTACTGACTGAATGAAAGGAGCTGGCATCTCACTCTCTTTGAATCTTCTTTATCATGCTAGGATTAACAGGAAAAAGCTAAAAATTTCAGAATTGCACCGTGCAATGTGGAGATATTACTGTTTGTGCATTTACAATATTCATTGATTTTTGCCATTGAAAAACATGTTTTTCATATACCAGAAATGTTTGAAGCTACTGACTGAATGAAAGGAGCTGGCATCTCACTCTCTTTGAATCTTCTTTATCATGCTAGGATTAGCAGGAAAAAGCAAAAAATTTCAGAATTGCACCTTGCAATGTGGAGATATTACTGTTTGTGCATTTACAATATTCATTGATTTTTGCCATTGAAAAACATGTTTTTCATATACCAGAAATGTTTGAAGCTACTGACTGAATGAAAGGAGCTGGCATCTCACTCTCTTTGAATCTTCTTTATCATGCTAGGATTAACAGGAAAAAGCAAAAAATTTCAGAATTGCACCTTGCAATGTGGAGATATTACTGTTTGTGCATTTACAATATTCATTGATTTTTGCCATTGAAAAACATGTTTTTCATATACCAGAAATGTTTGAAGCTACTGACTGAATGAAAGGAGCTGGCATCTCACTCTCTTTGAATCTTCTTTATCATGCTAGGATTAACAGGAAAAAGCTAAAAATTTCAGAATTGCACCGTGCAATGTGGAGATATTACTGTTTGTGCATTTACAATATTCATTGATTTTTGCCATTGAAAAACATGTTTTTCATATACCAGAAATGATTGAAGCTACTGACTGAATGAAAGGAGCTGGCATCTCACTCTCTTTGAATCTTCTTTATCATGCTAAGAGGAGCAGGAAAAATCAAAAAATTTCAGAATTGCACCTTGCAATGCGGAGAAATTACTGTTTGTGCATTTACAATATTCATTGATTTTTGCCATTGAAAAACATGTTATTCATATACCAGAAATGTTTGAAGCTACTGACTGAATGAAAGGAGCTGGCATCTCACTCTCTTTGAATCTTCTTTATCATGCTAAGAGGAGCAGGAAAAATCAAAAAATTTCAGAATTGCACCTTGCAATGCGGAGAAATTACTGTTTGTGCATTTACAATATTCATTGATTTTTGCCATTGAAAAACGTCCAGAAATGATTGAAGCTACTGACTGAATGAAAGGAGCTGGCATCTCACTCTCTTTGAATCTTCTTTATCATGCTAAGAGGAGCAGGAAAAAGCAAAAAATTTCAGAATTGCACCTTGCAATGCGGAGAAATTACTGTTTGTGCATTTACAATATTCATTGATTTTTGCCATTGAAAAACATCATGTTATTCATATACCAGAAATGATTGAAGCTACTGACTGAATGAAAGGAGCTGGCATCTCACTCTCTTTGAATCTTCTTTATCATGCTAGGATTAGCAGGAAAAAGCAAAAAATTTCAGAATTGCACCTTGCAATGTGGAGATATTACTGTTTGTGCATTTACAATATTCATTGATTTTTGCCATTGAAAAACATGTTTTTCATATACCAGAAATGTTTGAAGCTACTGACTGAATGAAAGGAGCTGGCATCTCACTCTCTTTGAATCTTCTTTATCATGCTAGGATTAGCAGGAAAAAGCAAAAAATTTCAGAATTGCACCTTGCAATGTGGAGATATTACTGTTTGTGCATTTACAATATTCATTGATTTTTGCCATTGAAAAACATGTTTTTCATATACCAGAAATGTTTGAAGCTACTGACTGAATGAAAGGAGCTGGCATCTCACTCTCTTTGAATCTTCTTTATCATGCTAGGATTAACAGGAAAAAGCTAAAAATTTCAGAATTGCACCGTGCAATGTGGAGATATTACTGTTTGTGCATTTACAATATTCATTGATTTTTGCCATTGAAAAACATGTTTTTCATATACCAGAAATGTTTGAAGCTACTGACTGAATGAAAGGAGCTGGCATCTCACTCTCTTTGAATCTTCTTTATCATGCTAGGATTAGCAGGAAAAAGCAAAAAATTTCAGAATTGCACCTTGCAATGTGGAGATATTACTGTTTGTGCATTTACAATATTCATTGATTTTTGCCATTGAAAAACATGTTTTTCATATACCAGAAATGTTTGAAGCTACTGACTGAATGAAAGGAGCTGGCATCTCACTCTCTTTGAATCTTCTTTATCATGCTAGGATTAACAGGAAAAAGCAAAAAATTTCAGAATTGCACCTTGCAATGTGGAGATATTACTGTTTGTGCATTTACAATATTCATTGATTTTTGCCATTGAAAAACATGTTTTTCATATACCAGAAATGTTTGAAGCTACTGACTGAATGAAAGGAGCTGGCATCTCACTCTCTTTGAATCTTCTTTATCATGCTAGGATTAACAGGAAAAAGCTAAAAATTTCAGAATTGCACCGTGCAATGTGGAGATATTACTGTTTGTGCATTTACAATATTCATTGATTTTTGCCATTGAAAAACGTTTTTCATATACCAGAAATGTTTGAAGCTACTGACTGAATGAAAGGAGCTGGCATCTCACTCTCTTTGAATCTTCTTTATCATGCTAGGATTAGCAGGAAAAAGCAAAAAATTTCAGAATTGCACCTTGCAATGTGGAGATATTACTGTTTGTGCATTTACAATATTCATTGATTTTTGCCATTGAAAAACATGTTTTTCATATACCAGAAATGTTTGAAGCTACTGACTGAATGAAAGGAGCTGGCATCTCACTCTCTTTGAATCTTCTTTATCATGCTAGGATTAACAGGAAAAAGCTAAAAATTTCAGAATTGCACCGTGCAATGTGGAGATATTACTGTTTGTGCATTTACAATATTCATTGATTTTTGCCATTGAAAAACATGTTTTTCATATACCAGAAATGTTTGAAGCTACTGACTGAATGAAAGGAGCTGGCATCTCACTCTCTTTGAATCATCTTTATCATGCTAGGATTAGCAGGAAAAAGCAAAAAATTTCAGAATTGCACCTTGCAATGTGGAGATATTACTGTTTGTGCATTTACAATATTCATTGATTTTTGCCATTGAAAAACATGTTTTTCATATACCAGAAATGTTTGAAGCTACTGACTGAATGAAAGGAGCTGGCATCTCACTCTCTTTGAATCTTCTTTATCATGCTAGGATTAACAGGAAAAAGCAAAAAATTTCAGAATTGCACCTTGCAATGTGGAGATATTACTGTTTGTGCATTTACAATATTCATTGATTTTTGCCATTGAAAAACATGTTTTTCATATACCAGAAATGTTTGAAGCTACTGACTGAATGAAAGGAGCTGGCATCTCACTCTCTTTGAATCTTCTTTATCATGCTAGGATTAACAGGAAAAAGCTAAAAATTTCAGAATTGCACCGTGCAATGTGGAGATATTACTGTTTGTGCATTTACAATATTCATTGATTTTTGCCATTGAAAAACATGTTTTTCATATACCAGAAATGATTGAAGCTACTGACTGAATGAAAGGAGCTGGCATCTCACTCTCTTTGAATCTTCTTTATCATGCTAGGATTAGCAGGAAAAAGCAAAAAATTTCAGAATTGCACCTTGCAATGTGGAGATATTACTGTTTGTGCATTTACAATATTCATTGATTTTTGCCATTGAAAAACATGTTTTTCATATACCAGAAATGTTTGAAGCTACTGACTGAATGAAAGGAGCTGGCATCTCACTCTCTTTGAATCTTCTTTATCATGCTAGGATTAACAGGAAAAAGCAAAAAATTTCAGAATTGCACCTTGCAATGTGGAGATATTACTGTTTGTGCATTTACAATATTCATTGATTTTTGCCATTGAAAAACATGTTTTTCATATACCAGAAATGTTTGAAGCTACTGACTGAATGAAAGGAGCTGGCATCTCACTCTCTTTGAATCTTCTTTATCATGCTAGGATTAACAGGAAAAAGCTAAAAATTTCAGAATTGCACCGTGCAATGTGGAGATATTACTGTTTGTGCATTTACAATATTCATTGATTTTTGCCATTGAAAAACATGTTTTTCATATACCAGAAATGTTTGAAGCTACTGACTGAATGAAAGGAGCTGGCATCTCACTCTCTTTGAATCTTCTTTATCATGCTAGGATTAGCAGGAAAAAGCAAAAAATTTCAGAATTGCACCTTGCAATGTGGAGATATTACTGTTTGTGCATTTACAATATTCATTGATTTTTGCCATTGAAAAACATGTTTTTCATATACCAGAAATGTTTGAAGCTACTGACTGAATGAAAGGAGCTGGCATCTCACTCTCTTTGAATCTTCTTTATCATGCTAGGATTAACAGGAAAAAGCTAAAAATTTCAGAATTGCACCGTGCAATGTGGAGATATTACTGTTTGTGCATTTACAATATTCATTGATTTTTGCCATTGAAAAACATGTTTTTCATATACCAGAAATGTTTGAAGCTACTGACTGAATGAAAGGAGCTGGCATCTCACTCTCTTTGAATCTTCTTTATCATGCTAGGATTAGCAGGAAAAAGCAAAAAATTTCAGAATTGCACCTTGCAATGTGGAGATATTACTGTTTGTGCATTTACAATATTCATTGATTTTTGCCATTGAAAAACATGTTTTTCATATACCAGAAATGTTTGAAGCTACTGACTGAATGAAAGGAGCTGGCATCTCACTCTCTTTGAATCTTCTTTATCATGCTAGGATTAACAGGAAAAAGCAAAAAATTTCAGAATTGCACCTTGCAATGTGGAGATATTACTGTTTGTGCATTTACAATATTCATTGATTTTTGCCATTGAAAAACATGTTTTTCATATACCAGAAATGTTTGAAGCTACTGACTGAATGAAAGGAGCTGGCATCTCACTCTCTTTGAATCTTCTTTATCATGCTAGGATTAACAGGAAAAAGCTAAAAATTTCAGAATTGCACCGTGCAATGTGGAGATATTACTGTTTGTGCATTTACAATATTCATTGATTTTTGCCATTGAAAAACATGTTTTTCATATACCAGAAATGATTGAAGCTACTGACTGAATGAAAGGAGCTGGCATCTCACTCTCTTTGAATCTTCTTTATCATGCTAAGAGGAGCAGGAAAAATCAAAAAATTTCAGAATTGCACCTTGCAATGCGGAGAAATTACTGTTTGTGCATTTACAATATTCATTGATTTTTGCCATTGAAAAACATGTTATTCATATACCAGAAATGTTTGAAGCTACTGACTGAATGAAAGGAGCTGGCACCTCACTCTCTTTGAATCTTCTTTATCATGCTAAGAGGAGCGGGAAAAAGCAAAAAATTTCAGAATTGCACCTTGCAATGCGGAGAAATTACTGTTTGTGCATTTACAATATTCATTGATTTTTGCCATTGAAAAACGTCCAGAAATGATTGAAGGTACTGACTGAATGAAAGGAGCTGGCATCTCACTCTCTTTGAATCTTCTTTATCATGCTAAGAGGAGCAGGAAAAAGCAAAAAATTTCAGAATTGCACCTTGCAATGCGGAGAAATTACTGTTTGTGCATTTACAATATTCATTGATTTTTGCCATTGAAAAACGTCCAGAAATCATTGAAGCTACTGACTGAATGAAAGGAGCTGGCATCTCACTCTCTTTGAATCTTCTTTATCATGCTAAGAGGAGCAGGAAAAAGCAAAAAATTTCAGAATTGCACCTTGCAATGCGGAGAAATTACAGTTTGTGCATTTACAATATTCATTGATTTTTGCCATTGAAAAACATCCAGAAATGATTGAAGCTACTGACTGAATGAAAGGAGCTGGCATCTCACTCTCTTTGAATCTTCTTTATCATGCTAAGAGGAGCAGGAAAAAGCAAAAAATTTCAGAATTGCACCTTGCAATGCGGAGAAATTACTGTTTGTGCATTTACAATATTCATTGATTTTTGCCATTGAAAAACATCATGTTATTCATATACCAGAAATGTTTGAAGCTACTGACTGAATGAAAGGAGCTGGCATCTCACTCTCTTTGAATCTTCTTTATCATGCTAAGAGGAGCAGGAAAAAGCAAAAAATTTCAGAATTGCACCTTGCAATGTGGAGAAATTACTGTTTGTGCATTTACAATATTCATTGATTTTTACCATTGAAAAACGTCCAGAAATGATTGAAGCTACTGACTGAATGAAAGTAGCTGGCATCTCACTCTCTTTGAATCTTCTTTATCATGCTAAGAGGAGCAGGAAAAAGCAAAAAATTTCAGACTTGCACCTTGCAATGCGGAGAAATTACTGTTTGTGCATTTACAATATTCATTGATTTTTGCCATTGAAAAACATTATGTTATTCATATACCAGAAATGTTTGAAGCTACTGACTGAATGAAAGTAGCTGGCATCTCACTCTCTTTGAATCTTCTTTATCATGCTAAGAGGAGCAGGAAAAATCAAAAAATTTCAGAATTGCACCTTGCAATGCGGAGAAATTACTGTTTGTGCATTTACAATATTCATTGATTTTTGCCATTGAAAAACGTCCAGAAATGATTGAAGCTACTGACTGAATGAAAGGAGCTGGCATCTCACTCTCTTTGAATCTTCTTTATCATGCTAAGAGGAGCAGGAAAAAGCAAAAAATTTCAGAATTGCACCTTGCAATGCGGAGAAATTACTGTTTGTGCATTTACAATATTCATTGATTTTTGCCATTGAAAAACATCATGTTATTCATATACCAGAAATGATTGAAGCTACTGACTGAATGAAAGGAGCTGGCATCTCACTCTCTTTGAATCTTCTTTATCATGCTAAGAGGATCAGGAAAAAGTAAAAAATTTCAGAATTGCACCTTGCAATGCGGAGAAATTACTGTTTGTGCATTTATAATATTCAATGATTTTTGCCATTGAAAAACGTCCAGAAATGATTGAAGCTACTGACTGAACGAAAGGAGCTGGCATCTCACTCTCTTTGAATCTTCTTTATCATGCTAAGAGGAGCAGGAAAAAGCAAAAAATTTCAGAATTGCACCTTGCAATGCAGAGAAATTACTGTTTGTGCATTTACAATATTCATTGATTTTTGCCATTGAAAAACGTCCAGAAATGATTGAAGCTACTGACTGAATGAAAGGAGCTGGCATCTCACTCTCTTTGAATCTTCTTTATCATGCTAAGAGGAGCAGGAAAAAGCAAAAAATTTCAGAATTGCACCTTGCAATGCGGAGAAATTACTGTTTGTGCATTTACAATATTCATTGATTTTTGCCATTGAAAAACATCATGTTATTCATATACCAGAAATGTTTGAAGCTACTGACTGAATGAAAGGAGCTGACATCTCACTCTCTTTGAATCTTCTTTATCATGCTAAGAGGAGCAGGAAAAAGCAAAAAATTTCAGAATTGCACCTTGCAATGCAGAGAAATTACTGTTTGTGCATTTACAATATTCATTGATTTTTGCCATTGAAAAACGTCCAGAAATGATTGAAGCTACTGACTGAATGAAAGGAGCTGGCATCTCACTCTCTTTGAATCTTCTTTATCATGCTAAGAGGAGCAGGAAAAAGCAAAAAATTTCAGAATTGCACCTTGCAATGCGGAGAAATTACTGTTTGTGCATTTACAATATTCATTGATTTTTGCCATTGAAAAACATCATGTTATTCATATACCAGAAATGTTTGAAGCTACTGACTGAATGAAAGGAGCTGGCATCTCACTCTCTTTGAATCTTCTTTATCATGCTAAGAGGAGCAGGAAAAAGCAAAAAATTTCAGAATTGCACCTTGCAATGCGGAGAAATTACAGTTTGTGCATTTACAATATTCATTGATTTTTGCCATTGAAAAACATCATGTTATTCATATACCAGAAATGTTTGAAGCTACTGACTGAATGAAAGGAGCTGGCATCTCACTCTCTTTGAATCTTCTTTATCATGCTAAGAGGAGCAGGAAAAAGCAAAAAATTTCAGAATTGCACCTTGCAATGTGGAGAAATTACTGTTTGTGCATTTACAATATTCATTGATTTTTACCATTGAAAAACGTCCAGAAATGATTGAAGCTACTGACTGAATGAAAGTAGCTGGCATCTCACTCTCTTTGAATCTTCTTTAACATGCTAAGAGGAGCAGGAAAAAGCAAAAAATTTCAGAATTGCACCTTGCAATGTGGAGAAATTACTGTTTGTGCATTTACAATATTCATTGATTTTTACCATTGAAAAACGTCCAGAAATGATTGAAGCTACTGACTGAATGAAAGTAGCTGGCATCTCACTCTCTTTGAATCTTCTTTATCATGCTAAGAGGAGCAGGAAAAAGCAAAAAATTTCAGAATTGCACCTTGCAATGCGGAGAAATTACTGTTTGTGCATTTACAATATTCATTGATTTTTGCCATTGAAAAACATCATGTTATTCATATACCAGAAATGTTTGAAGCTACTGACTGAATGAAAGGAGCTGGCATCTCACTCTCTTTGAATCTTCTTTATCATGCTAAGAGGAGCAGGAAAAAGCAAAAAATTTCAGAATTGCACCTTGCAATGCGGAGAAATTACAGTTTGTGCATTTACAATATTCATTGATTTTTACCATTGAAAAACGTCCAGAAATGATTGAAGCTACTGACTGAATGAAAGGAGCTGGCATCTCACTCTCTTTGAATCTTCTTTATCATGCTAAGAGGAGCAGGAAAAAGCAAAAAATTTCAGACTTGCACCTTGCAATGCGGAGAAATTACTGTTTGTGCATTTACAATATTCATTGATTTTTGCCATTGAAAAACGTCCAGAAATGATTGAAGGTACTGACTGAATGAAAGGAGCTGGCATCTCACTCTCTTTGAATCTTCTTTATCATGCTAAGAGGAGCAGGAAAAAGCAAAAAATTTCAGAATTGCACCTTGCAATGCGGAGAAATTACTGTTTGTGCATTTACAATATTCATTGATTTTTGCCACTGAAAAACGTCCAGAAATGATTGAAGCTACTGACTGAATGAAAGGAGCTGGCATCTCACTCTCTTTGAATCTTCTTTAACATGCTAAGAGGAGCAGGAAAAAGCAAAAAATTTCAGAATTGCACCTTGCAATGCGGAGAAATTACAGTTTGTGCATTTACAATATTCATTGATTTTTGCCATTGAAAAACATCCAGAAATGATTGAAGCTACTGACTGAATGAAAGGAGCTGGCATCTCACTCTCTTTGAATCTTCTTTATCATGCTAAGAGGAGCAGGAAAAAGCAAAAAATTTCAGAATTGCACCTTGCAATGCGGAGAAATTACTGTTTGTGCATTTACAATATTCATTGATTTTTGCCATTGAAAAACATCATGTTATTCATATACCAGAAATGTTTGAAGCTACTGACTGAATGAAAGGAGCTGGCATCTCACTCTCTTTGAATCTTCTTTATCATGCTAAGAGGAGCAGGAAAAAGCAAAAAATTTCAGAATTGCACCTTGCAATGTGGAGAAATTACTGTTTGTGCATTTACAATATTCATTGATTTTTACCATTGAAAAACGTCCAGAAATGATTGAAGCTACTGACTGAATGAAAGTAGCTGGCATCTCACTCTCTTTGAATCTTCTTTATCATGCTAAGAGGAGCAGGAAAAAGCAAAAAATTTCAGACTTGCACCTTGCAATGCGGAGAAATTACTGTTTGTGCATTTACAATATTTATTGATTTTTGCCATTGAAAAACATCATGTTATTCATATACCAGAAATGTTTGAAGCTACTGACTGAATGAAAGGAGCTGGCATCTCACTCTCTTTGAATCTTCTTTATCATGCTAAGAGGAGCAGGAAAAAGCAAAAAATTTCAGAATTGCACCTTGCAATGCGGAGAAATTACTGTTTGTGCATTTACAATATTCATTGATTTTTGCCATTGAAAAACATCATGTTATTCATATACCAGAAATGTTTGAAGCTACTGACTGAATGAAAGGAGCTGGCATCTCACTCTCTTTGAATCTTCTTTATCATGCTAAGAGGAGCAGGAAAAAGCAAAAAATTTCAGAATTGCACCTTGCAATGCGGAGAAATTACTGTTTGTGCATTTACAATATTCATTGATTTTTGCCATTGAAAAACGTCCAGAAATGATTGAAGCTACTGACTGAATGAAAGGAGCTGGCATCTCACTCTCTTTGAATCTTCTTTATCATGCTAAGAGGAGCAGGAAAAAGCAAAAAATTTCAGAATTGCACCTTGCAATGCGGAGAAATTACTGTTTGTGCTTTTACAATATTCATTGATTTTTGCCATTGAAAAACATCATGTTATTCATATACCAGAAATGTTTGAAGCTACTGACTGAATGAAAGGAGCTGGCATCTCACTCTCTTTGAATCTTCTTTATCATGCTAAGAGGAGCAGGAAAAAGCAAAAAATTTCAGAATTGCACCTTGCAATGTGGAGAAATTACTGTTTGTGCATTTACAATATTCATTGATTTTTACCATTGAAAAACGTCCAGAAATGATTGAAGCTACTGACTGAATGAAAGTAGCTGGCATCTCACTCTCTTTGAATCTTCTTTATCATGCTAAGAGGAGCAGGAAAAAGCAAAAAATTTCAGACTTGCACCTTGCAATGCGGAGAAATTACTGTTTGTGCATTTACAATATTCATTGATTTTTGCCATTGAAAAACATCATGTTATTCATATACCAGAAATGTTTGAAGCTACTGACTGAATGAAAGGAGCTGGCATCTCACTCTCTTTGAATCTTCTTTATCATGCTAAGAGGAGCAGGAAAAAGCAAAAAATTTCAGAATTGCACCTTGCAATGCGGAGAAATTACTGTTTGTGCATTTACAATATTCATTGATTTTTGCCATTGAAAAACATCATGTTATTCATATACCAGAAATGTTTGAAGCTACTGACTGAATGAAAGGAGCTGGCATCTCACTCTCTTTGAATCTTCTTTATCATGCTAAGAGGAGCAGGAAAAAGCAAAAAATTTCAGAATTGCACCTTGCAATGCGGAGAAATTACTGTTTGTGCATTTACAATATTCATTGATTTTTGCCATTGAAAAACGTCCAGAAATGATTGAAGCTACTGACTGAATGAAAGGAGCTGGCATCTCACTCTCTTTGAATCTTCTTTATCATGCTAAGAGGAGCAGGAAAAATCAAAAAATTTCAGAATTGCACCTTGCAATGCGGAGAAATTACTGTTTGTGCATTTACAATATTCATTGATTTTTGCCATTGAAAAACATGTTATTCATATACCAGAAATGTTTGAAGCTACTGACTGAATGAAAGGAGCTGGCACCTCACTCTCTTTGAATCTTCTTTATCATGCTAAGAGGAGCGGGAAAAAGCAAAAAATTTCAGAATTGCACCTTGCAATGCGGAGAAATTACTGTTTGTGCATTTACAATATTCATTGATTTTTGCCATTGAAAAACGTCCAGAAATGATTGAAGGTACTGACTGAATGAAAGGAGCTGGCATCTCACTCTCTTTGAATCTTCTTTATCATGCTAAGAGGAGCAGGAAACAGCAAAAAATTTCAGAATTGCACCTTGCAATGCGGAGAAATTACTGTTTGTGCATTTACAATATTCATTGATTTTTGCCATTGAAAAACATCATGTTATTCATATACCAGAAATGTTTGAAGCTACTGACTGAATGAAAGGAGCTGGCATCTCACTCTCTTTGAATCTTCTTTATCATGCTAAGAGGAGCAGGAAAAAGCAAAAAATTTCAGAATTGCACCTTGCAATGCGGAGAAATTACAGTTTGTGCATTTACAATATTCATTGATTTTTACCATTGAAAAACGTCCAGAAATGATTGAAGCTACTGACTGAATGAAAGGAGCTGGCATCTCACTCTCTTTGAATCTTCTTTATCATGCTAAGAGGAGCAGGAAAAAGCAAAAAATTTCAGACTTGCACCTTGCAATGCGGAGAAATTACTGTTTGTGCATTTACAATATTCATTGATTTTTGCCATTGAAAAACGTCCAGAAATGATTGAAGGTACTGACTGAATGAAAGGAGCTGGCATCTCACTCTCTTTGAATCTTCTTTATCATGCTAAGAGGAGCAGGAAAAAGCAAAAAATTTCAGAATTGCACCTTGCAATGCGGAGAAATTACTGTTTGTGCATTTACAATATTCATTGATTTTTGCCACTGAAAAACGTCCAGAAATGATTGAAGCTACTGACTGAATGAAAGGAGCTGGCATCTCACTCTCTTTGAATCTTCTTTAACATGCTAAGAGGAGCAGGAAAAAGCAAAAAATTTCAGAATTGCACCTTGCAATGCGGAGAAATTACAGTTTGTGCATTTACAATATTCATTGATTTTTGCCATTGAAAAACATCCAGAAATGATTGAAGCTACTGACTGAATGAAAGGAGCTGGCATCTCACTCTCTTTGAATCTTCTTTATCATGCTAAGAGGAGCAGGAAAAAGCAAAAAATTTCAGAATTGCACCTTGCAATGCGGAGAAATTACTGTTTGTGCATTTACAATATTCATTGATTTTTGCCATTGAAAAACATCATGTTATTCATATACCAGAAATGTTTGAAGCTACTGACTGAATGAAAGGAGCTGGCATCTCACTCTCTTTGAATCTTCTTTATCATGCTAAGAGGAGCAGGAAAAAGCAAAAAATTTCAGAATTGCACCTTGCAATGTGGAGAAATTACTGTTTGTGCATTTACAATATTCATTGATTTTTACCATTGAAAAACGTCCAGAAATGATTGAAGCTACTGACTGAATGAAAGTAGCTGGCATCTCACTCTCTTTGAATCTTCTTTATCATGCTAAGAGGAGCAGGAAAAAGCAAAAAATTTCAGACTTGCACCTTGCAATGCGGAGAAATTACTGTTTGTGCATTTACAATATTTATTGATTTTTGCCATTGAAAAACATCATGTTATTCATATACCAGAAATGTTTGAAGCTACTGACTGAATGAAAGGAGCTGGCATCTCACTCTCTTTGAATCTTCTTTATCATGCTAAGAGGAGCAGGAAAAAGCAAAAAATTTCAGAATTGCACCTTGCAATGCGGAGAAATTACTGTTTGTGCATTTACAATATTCATTGATTTTTGCCATTGAAAAACATCATGTTATTCATATACCAGAAATGTTTGAAGCTACTGACTGAATGAAAGGAGCTGGCATCTCACTCTCTTTGAATCTTCTTTATCATGCTAAGAGGAGCAGGAAAAAGCAAAAAATTTCAGAATTGCACCTTGCAATGCGGAGAAATTACTGTTTGTGCATTTACAATATTCATTGATTTTTGCCATTGAAAAACGTCCAGAAATGATTGAAGCTACTGACTGAATGAAAGGAGCTGGCATCTCACTCTCTTTGAATCTTCTTTATCATGCTAAGAGGAGCAGGAAAAAGCAAAAAATTTCAGAATTGCACCTTGCAATGCGGAGAAATTACTGTTTGTGCTTTTACAATATTCATTGATTTTTGCCATTGAAAAACATCATGTTATTCATATACCAGAAATGTTTGAAGCTACTGACTGAATGAAAGGAGCTGGCATCTCACTCTCTTTGAATCTTCTTTATCATGCTAAGAGGAGCAGGAAAAAGCAAAAAATTTCAGAATTGCACCTTGCAATGTGGAGAAATTACTGTTTGTGCATTTACAATATTCATTGATTTTTACCATTGAAAAACGTCCAGAAATGATTGAAGCTACTGACTGAATGAAAGTAGCTGGCATCTCACTCTCTTTGAATCTTCTTTATCATGCTAAGAGGAGCAGGAAAAAGCAAAAAATTTCAGACTTGCACCTTGCAATGCGGAGAAATTACTGTTTGTGCATTTACAATATTCATTGATTTTTGCCATTGAAAAACATCATGTTATTCATATACCAGAAATGTTTGAAGCTACTGACTGAATGAAAGGAGCTGGCATCTCACTCTCTTTGAATCTTCTTTATCATGCTAAGAGGAGCAGGAAAAAGCAAAAAATTTCAGAATTGCACCTTGCAATGCGGAGAAATTACTGTTTGTGCATTTACAATATTCATTGATTTTTGCCATTGAAAAACATCATGTTATTCATATACCAGAAATGTTTGAAGCTACTGACTGAATGAAAGGAGCTGGCATCTCACTCTCTTTGAATCTTCTTTATCATGCTAAGAGGAGCAGGAAAAAGCAAAAAATTTCAGAATTGCACCTTGCAATGCGGAGAAATTACTGTTTGTGCATTTACAATATTCATTGATTTTTGCCATTGAAAAACGTCCAGAAATGATTGAAGCTACTGACTGAATGAAAGGAGCTGGCATCTCACTCTCTTTGAATCTTCTTTATCATGCTAAGAGGAGCAGGAAAAATCAAAAAATTTCAGAATTGCACCTTGCAATGCGGAGAAATTACTGTTTGTGCATTTACAATATTCATTGATTTTTGCCATTGAAAAACATGTTATTCATATACCAGAAATGTTTGAAGCTACTGACTGAATGAAAGGAGCTGGCACCTCACTCTCTTTGAATCTTCTTTATCATGCTAAGAGGAGCGGGAAAAAGCAAAAAATTTCAGAATTGCACCTTGCAATGCGGAGAAATTACTGTTTGTGCATTTACAATATTCATTGATTTTTGCCATTGAAAAACGTCCAGAAATGATTGAAGGTACTGACTGAATGAAAGGAGCTGGCATCTCACTCTCTTTGAATCTTCTTTATCATGCTAAGAGGAGCAGGAAACAGCAAAAAATTTCAGAATTGCACCTTGCAATGCGGAGAAATTACTGTTTGTGCATTTACAATATTCATTGATTTTTGCCATTGAAAAACATCATGTTATTCATATACCAGAAATGTTTGAAGCTACTGACTGAATGAAAGGAGCTGGCATCTCACTCTCTTTGAATCTTCTTTATCATGCTAAGAGGAGCAGGAAAAAGCAAAAAATTTCAGAATTGCACCTTGCAATGCGGAGAAATTACTGTTTGTGCATTTACAATATTCATTGATTTTTGCCATTGAAAAACATCATGTTATTCATATACCAGAAATGTTTGAAGCTACTGACTGAATGAAAGGAGCTGGCATCTCACTCTCTTTGAATCTTCTTTATCATGCTAAGAGGAGCAGGAAAAAGCAAAAAATTTCAGAATTGCACCTTGCAATGCGGAGAAATTACTGTTTGTGCATTTACAATATTCATTGATTTTTGCCATTGAAAAACGTCCAGAAATGATTGAAGCTACTGACTGAATGAAAGGAGCTGGCATCTCACTCTCTTTGAATCTTCTTTATCATGCTAAGAGGAGCAGGAAAAATCAAAAAATTTCAGAATTGCACCTTGCAATGCGGAGAAATTACTGTTTGTGCATTTACAATATTCATTGATTTTTGCCATTGAAAAACATGTTATTCATATACCAGAAATGTTTGAAGCTACTGACTGAATGAAAGGAGCTGGCACCTCACTCTCTTTGAATCTTCTTTATCATGCTAAGAGGAGCGGGAAAAAGCAAAAAATTTCAGAATTGCACCTTGCAATGCGGAGAAATTACTGTTTGTGCATTTACAATATTCATTGATTTTTGCCATTGAAAAACGTCCAGAAATGATTGA
Organism: Phyllobates terribilis; assembly: GCF_046119375.1. Lineage (NCBI taxonomy): Eukaryota > Metazoa > Chordata > Amphibia > Anura > Dendrobatidae > Phyllobates > Phyllobates terribilis. Next base: position 23,139 of record NW_027365353.1, read on the forward strand.
AGGTACTGACTGAATGAAAGGAGCTGGCATCTCACTCTCTTTGAATCTTCTTTATCATGCTAAGAGGAGCAGGAAACAGCAAAAAATTTCAGAATTGCACCTTGCAATGCGGAGAAATTACTGTTTGTGCATTTACAATATTCATTGATTTTTGCCATTGAAAAACGTCCAGAAATGATTGAAGCTACTGACTGAATGAAAGGAGCTGGCATCTCACTCTCTTTGAATCTTCTTTATCATGCTAAGTGGAGCAGGAAAAAGCAAAAAATTTCAGAATTGCACCTTGCAATGCGGAGAAATTACAGTTTGTGCATTTACAATATTCATTGATTTTTGCCATTGAAAAACATCCAGAAATGATTGAAGCTACTGACTGAATGAAAGGAGCTGGCATATCACTCTCTTTGAATCTTCTTTATCATGCTAAGAGGAGCAGGAAAAAGCAAAAAATTTCAGAATTGCACCTTGCAATGCGGAGAAATTACTGTTTGTGCATTTACAATATTCATTGATTTTTGCCATTGAAAAACATCATGTTATTCATATACCAGAAATGTTTGAAGCTACTGACTGAATGAAAGGAGCTGGCATCTCACTCTCTTTGAATCTTCTTTATCATGCTAAGAGGAGCAGGAAAAAGCAAAAAATTTCAGAATTGCACCTTGCAATGTGGAGAAATTACTGTTTGTGCATTTACAATATTCATTGATTTTTACCATTGAAAAACGTCCAGAAATGATTGAAGCTACTGACTGAATGAAAGTAGCTGGCATCTCACTCTCTTTGAATCTTCTTTATCATGCTAAGAGGAGCAGGAAAAAGCAAAAAATTTCAGACTTGCACCTTGCAATGCGGAGAAATTACTGTTTGTGCATTTACAATATTCATTGATTTTTGCCATTGAAAAACATTATGTTATTCATATACCAGAAATGTTTGAAGCTACTGACTGAATGAAAGTAGCTGGCATCTCACTCTCTTTGAATCTTCTTTATCATGCTAAGAGGAGCAGGAAAAATCAAAAAATTTCAGAATTGCACCTTGCAATGCGGAGAAATTACTGTTTGTGCATTTACAATATTCATTGATTTTTGCCATTGAAAAACGTCCAGAAATGATTGAAGCTACTGACTGAATGAAAGGAGCTGGCATCTCACTCTCTTTGAATCTTCTTTATCATGCTAAGAGGAGCAGGAAAAAGCAAAAAATTTCAGAATTGCACCTTGCAATGCGGAGAAATTACTGTTTGTGCATTTACAATATTCATTGATTTTTGCCATTGAAAAACATCATGTTATTCATATACCAGAAATGTTTGAAGCTACTGACTGAATGAAAGGAGCTGACATCTCACTCTCTTTGAATCTTCTTTATCATGCTAAGAGGAGCAGGAAAAAGCAAAAAATTTCAGAATTGCACCTTGCAATGCAGAGAAATTACTGTTTGTGCATTTACAATATTCATTGATTTTTGCCATTGAAAAACGTCCAGAAATGATTGAAGCTACTGACTGAATGAAAGGAGCTGGCATCTCACTCTCTTTGAATCTTCTTTATCATGCTAAGAGGAGCAGGAAAAAGCAAAAAATTTCAGAATTGCACCTTGCAATGCGGAGAAATTACTGTTTGTGCATTTACAATATTCATTGATTTTTGCCATTGAAAAACATCATGTTATTCATATACCAGAAATGTTTGAAGCTACTGACTGAATGAAAGGAGCTGGCATCTCACTCTCTTTGAATCTTCTTTATCATGCTAAGAGGAGCAGGAAAAAGCAAAAAATTTCAGAATTGCACCTTGCAATGCGGAGAAATTACTGTTTGTGCATTTACAATATTCATTGATTTTTGCCATTGAAAAACATCATGTTATTCATATACCAGAAATGTTTGAAGCTACTGACTGAATGAAAGGAGCTGGCATCTCACTCTCTTTGAATCTTCTTTATCATGCTAAGAGGAGCAGGAAAAAGCAAAAAATTTCAGAATTGCACCTTGCAATGTGGAGAAATTACTGTGCATTTACAATATTCATTGATTTTTACCATTGAAAAACGTCCAGAAATGATTGAAGCTACTGACTGAATGAAAGTAGCTGGCATCTCACTCTCTTTGAATCTTCTTTATCATGCTAAGAGGAGCAGGAAAAAGCAAAAAATTTCACACTTGCACCTTGCAATGCGGAGAAATTGCTGTTTGTGCATTTACAATATTCATTGATTTTTGCCATTGAAAAACATCATGTTATTCATATACCAGAAATGTTTGAAGCTACTGACTGAATGAAAGGAGCTGGCATCTCACTCTCTTTGAATCTTCTTTATCATGCTAAGAGGAGCAGGAAAAAGCAAAAAATTTCAGAATTGCACCTTGCAATGCGGAGAAATTACTGTTTGTGCATTTACAATATTCATTGATTTTTGCCATTGAAAAACGTCCAGAAATGATTGAAGCTACTGACTGAATGAAAGGAGCTGGCATCTCACTCTCTTTGAATCTTCTTTATCATGCTAAGAGGAGCAGGAAAAAGCAAAAAATTTCAGAATTGCACCTTGCAATGCGGAGAAATTACTGTTTGTGCATTTACAATATTCATTGATTTTTGCCATTGAAAAACGTCCAGAAATGATTGAAAGTACTGACTGAATGAAAGGAGCTGGCATCTCACTCTCTTTGAATCTTCTTTATCATGCTAAGAGGAGCAGGAAAAAGCAAAAAATTTCAGAATTGCACCTTGCAATGCGGAGAAATTACTGTTTGTGCATTTACAATATTCATTGATTTTTGCCATTGAAAAACGTCCAGAAATGATTGAAGCTACTGACTGAATGAAAGGAGCTGGCATCTCACTCTCTTTGAATCTTCTTTATCATGCTAAGAGGAGCAGGAAAAAGTAAAAAATTTCAGAATTGCACCTTGCAATGCGGAGAAATTACTGTTTGTGCATTTACAATATTCATTGATTTTTGCCATTGAAAAACGTCCAGAAATGATTGAAGCTACTGACTGAATGAAAGGAGCTGGCATCTCACTCTCTTTGAATCTTCTTTATCATGCTAAGAGGAGCAGGAAAAAGCAAAAAATTTCAGAATTGCACCTTGCAATGCGGAGAAATTACTGTTTGTGCATTTACAATATTCATTGATTTTTGCCATTGAAAAACGTCCAGAAATGATTGAAGCTACTGACTGAATGAAAGGAGCTGGCATCTCACTCTCTTTGAATCTTCTTTATCATGCTAAGAGGAGCAGGAAAAAGCAAAAAATTTCACAATTGCACCTTGCAATGCGGAGAAATTACTGTTTGTGCATTTACAATATTCATTGATTTTTGCCATTGAAAAACATCATGTTATTCATATACCAGAAATGTTTGAAGCTACTGACTGAATGAAAGGAGCTGGCATCTCACTCTCTTTGAATCTTCTTTATCATGCTAAGAGGAGCAGGAAAAAGCAAAAAATTTCAGAATTGCACCTTGCAATGCGGAGAATTTACTGTTTGTGCATTTACAATATTCATTGATTTTTGCCATTGAAAACATCATGTTATTCATATACCAGAAATGTTTGAAGCTACTGACTGAATGAAAGGAGCTGGCATCTCACTCTCTTTGAATCTTCTTTATCATGCTAAGAGGAGCAGGAAAAAGCAAAAAATTTCAGAATTGCACCTTGCAATGTGGAGAAATTACTGTTTGTGCATTTACAATATTCATTGATTTTTACCATTGAAAAACGTCCAGAAATGATTGAAGCTACTGACTGAATGAAAGTAGCTGGCATCTCACTCTCTTTGAATCTTCTTTATCATGCTAAGAGGAGCAGGAAAAAGCAAAAAATTTCAGACTTGCACCTTGCAATGCGGAGAAATTACTGTTTGTGCATTTACAATATTCATTGATTTTTGCCATTGAAAAACATCATGTTATTCATATACCAGAAATGTTTGAAGCTACTGACTGAATGAAAGGAGCTGGCATCTCACTCTCTTTGAATCTTCTTTATCATGCTAAGAGGAGCAGGAAAAAGCAAAAAATTTCAGAATTGCACCTTGCAATGCGGAGAAATTACTGTTTGTGCATTTACAATATTCATTGATTTTTGCCATTGAAAAACGTCCAGAAATGATTGAAGCTACTGACTGAATGAAAGGAGCTGGCATCTCACTCTCTTTGAATCTTCTTTATCATGCTAAGAGGAGCAGGAAAAAGCAAAAAATTTCAGAATTGCACCTTGCAATGCGGAGAAATTACTGTTTGTGCATTTACAATATTCATTGATTTTTGCCATTGAAAAACGTCCAGAAATGATTGAAGCTACTGACTGAATGAAAGGAGCTGGCATCTCACTCTCTTTGAATCTTCTTTATCATGCTAAGAGGAGCAGGAAAAAGCAAAAAATTTCACAATTGCACCTTGCAATGCGGAGAAATTACTGTTTGTGCATTTACAATATTCATTGATTTTTGCCATTGAAAAACATGTTATTCATATACCAGAAATGTTTGAAGCTACTGACTGAATGAAAGAAGCTGGCACCTCACTCTCTTTGAATCTTCTTTATCATGCTAAGAGGAGCAGGAAAAAGCAAAAAATTTCAGAATTGCACTTTGCAATGCGGAGAAATTACTGTTTGTGCATTTACAATATTCATTGATTTTTGCCATTGAAAAACATCATGTTATTCATATACCAGAAATGATTGAAGCTACTGACTGAATGAAAGGAGCTGGCATCTCACTCTCTTTGAATCTTCTTTATCATGCTAAGAGGAGCAGGAAAAAGTAAAAAATTTCAGAATTGCACCTTGCAATGCGGAGAAATTACAGTTTGTGCATTTACAATATTCATTGATTTTTGCCATTGAAAAACATCCAGAAATGATTGAAGCTACTGACTGAATGAAAGGAGCTGGCATCTCACTCTCTTTGAATCTTCTTTATCATGCTAAGAGGAGCAGGAAAAAGCAAAAAATTTCAGAATTGCACCTTGCAATGCGGAGAAATTACTGTTTGTGCATTTACAATATTCATTGATTTTTGCCATTGAAAAACATCATGTTATTCATATACCAGAAATGTTTGAAGCTACTGACTGAATGAAAGGAGCTGGCATCTCACTCTCTTTGAATCTTCATTATCATGCTAAGAGGAGCAGGAATAAGCAAAAAATTTCAGAATTGCACCTTGCAATGTGGAGAAATTACTGTTTGTGCATTTACAATATTCATTGATTTTTAACATTGAAAAACGTCCAGAAATGATTCAATCTACTGACTGAATGAAAGTAGCTGGCATCTCACTCTCTTTGAATCTTCTTTATCATGCTAAGAGGAGCAGGACAAAGCAAAAAATTTCAGACTTGCACCTTGCAATGCGGAGAAATTACTGTTTGTGCATTTACAATATTCATTGATTTTTGCCATTGAAAAACATCATGTTATTCATATACCAGAAATGTTTGAAGCTACTGACTGAATGAAAGGAGCTGGCATCTCACTCTCTTTGAATCTTCTTTATCATGCTAAGAGGAGCAGGAAAAAGCAAAAAATTTCAGAATTGCACCTTGCAATGCGGAGAATTTACTGTTTGTGCATTTACAATATTCATTGATTTTTGCCATTGAAAACATCATGTTATTCATATACCAGAAATGTTTGAAGCTACTGACTGAATGAAAGGAGCTGGCATCTCACTCTCTTTGAATCTTCTTTATCATGCTAAGAGGAGCAGGAAAAAGCAAAAAATTTCAGAATTGCACCTTGCAATGTGGAGAAATTACTGTTTGTGCATTTACAATATTCATTGATTTTTACCATTGAAAAACGTCCAGAAATGATTGAAGCTACTGACTGAATGAAAGTAGCTGGCATCTCACTCTTTGAATCTTCTTTATCATGCTAAGAGGAGCAGGAAAAAGCAAAAAATTTCAGACTTGCACCTTGCAATGCGGAGAAATTACTGTTTGTGCATTTACAATATTCATTGATTTTTGCCATTGAAAAACATCATGTTATTCATATACCAGAAATGTTTGAAGCTACTGACTGAATGAAAGGAGCTGGCATCTCACTCTCTTTGAATCTTCTTTATCATGCTAAGAGGAGCAGGAAAAAGCAAAAAATTTCAGAATTGCACCTTGCAATGCGGAGAAATTACTGTTTGTGCATTTACAATATTCATTGATTTTTGCCATTGAAAAACGTCCAGAAATGATTGAAGCTACTGACTGAATGAAAGGAGCTGGCATCTCACTCTCTTTGAATCTTCTTTATCATGCTAAGAGGAGCAGGAAAAAGCAAAAAATTTCAGAATTGCACCTTGCAATGCGGAGAAATTACTGTTTGTGCATTTACAATATTCATTGATTTTTGCCATTGAAAAACGTCCAGAAATGATTGAAGCTACTGACTGAATGAAAGGAGCTGGCATCTCACTCTCTTTGAATCTTGTTTATCATGCTAAGAGGAGCAGGAAAAAGCAAAAAATTTCAGAAATGCACCTTGCAATGCGGAGAAATTACTGTTTGTGCATTTACAATATTCATTGATTTTTGCCATTGAAAAACATCATGTTATTCATATACCAGAAATGTTTGAAGCTACTGACTGAATGAAAGGAGCTGGCATCTCACTCTCTTTGAATCTTCTTTATCATGCTAAGAGGAGCAGGAAAAAGCAAAAAATTTCAGAATTGCACCTTGCAATGTGGAGAAATTACTGTTTGTGCATTTACAATATTCATTGACTTTTACCATTGAAAAACGTCCAGAAATGATTGAAGCTACTGACTGAATGAAAGTAGCTGGCATCTCACTCTCTTTGAATCTTCTTTATCATGCTAAGAGGAGCAGGAAAAAGCAAAAAATTTCAGACTTGCACCTTGCAATGCGGAGAAATTACTGTTTGTGCATTTACAATATTCATTGATTTTTGCCATTGAAAAACATCATGTTATTCATATACCAGAAATGTTTGAAGCTACTGACTGAATGAAAGGAGCTGGCATCTCACTCTCTTTGAATCTTCTTTATCATGCTAAGAGGAGCAGGAAAAAGCAAAAAATTTCAGAATTGCACCTTGCAATGCGGAGAAATTACTGTTTGTGCATTTACAATATTCATTGATTTTTGCCATTGAAAAACATCATGTTATTCATATACCAGAAATGTTTGAAGCTACTGACTGAATGAAAGGAGCTGGCATCTCACTCTCTTTGAATCTTCTTTATCATGCTAAGAGGAGCAGGAAAAAGCAAAAAATTTCAGAATTGCACCTTGCAATGTGGAGAAATTACTGTTTGTGCATTTACAATATTCATTGATTTTTACCATTGAAAAACGTCCAGAAATGATTGAAGCTACTGACTGAATGAAAGTAGCTGGCATCTCACTCTCTTTGAATCTTCTTTATCATGCTAAGAGGAGCAGGAAAAAGCAAAAAATTTCAGACTTGCACCTTGCAATGCGGAGAAATTACTGTTTGTGCATTTACAATATTCATTGATTTTTGCCATTGAAAAACATCATGTTATTCATATACCAGAAATGTTTGAAGCTACTGACTGAATGAAAGGAGCTGGCATCTCACTCTCTTTGAATCTTCTTTATCATGCTAAGAGGAGCAGGAAAAAGCAAAAAATTTCAGAATTGCACCTTGCAATGCGGAGAAATTACTGTTTGTGCATTTACAATATTCATTGATTTTTGCCATTGAAAAACATCATGTTATTCATATACCAGAAATGATTGAAGCTACTGACTGAATGAAAGGAGCTGGCATCTCACTCTCTTTGAATCTTCTTTATCATGCTAAGAGGAGCAGGAAAAAGTAAAAAATTTCAGAATTGCACCTTGCAATGCGGAGAAATTACTGTTTGTGCATTTATAATATTCAATGATTTTTGCCATTGAAAAACGTCCAGAAATGATTGAAGCTACTGACTGAACGAAAGGAGCTGGCATCTCACTCTCTTTGAATCTTCTTTATCATGCTAAGAGGAGCAGGAAAAAGCAAAAAATTTCAGAATTGCACCTTGCAATGCGGAGAAATTACTGTTTGTGCATTTACAATATTCATTGATTTTTGCCATTGAAAAACATCCAGAAATGATTGAAGCTACTGACTGAATGAAAGGAGCTGGCATCTCACTCTCTTTGAATCTTCTTTATCATGCTAAGAGGAGCAGGAAAAAGCAAAAAATTTCAGAATTGCACCTTGCAATGCGGAGAAATTACTGTTTGTGCATTTACAATATTCATTGATTTTTGCCATTGAAAAACATCATGTTATTCATATACCAGAAATGTTTGAAGCTACTGACTGAATGAAAGGAGCTGACATCTCACTCTCTTTGAATCTTCTTTATCATGCTAAGAGGAGCAGGAAAAAGCAAAAAATTTCAGAATTGCACCTTGCAATGCGGAGAAATTACTGTTTGTGCATTTACAATATTCATTGATTTTTGCCATTGAAAAACGTCCAGAAATGATTGAAGCTACTGACTGAATGAAAGGAGCTGGCATCTCACTCTCTTTGAATCTTCTTTATCATGCTAAGAGGAGCAGGAAAAAGCAAAAAATTTCAGAATTGCACCTTGCAATGCGGAGAAATTACTGTTTGTGCATTTACAATATTCATTGATTTTTGCCATTGAAAAACATTTTATTCATATACCAGAAATGTTTGAAGCTACTGACTGAATGAAAGGAGCTGGCACCTCACTCTCTTTGAATCTTCTTTATCATGCTAAGAGGAGCGGGAAAAAGCAAAAAATTTCAGAATTGCACCTTGCAATGCGGAGAAATTACTGTTTGTGCATTTATAATATTCAATGATTTTTGCCATTGAAAAACATCCAGAAATGATTGAAGCTACTGACTGAACGAAAGGAGCTGGCATCTCACTCTCTTTGAATCTTCTTTATCATGCTAAGAGGAGCAGGAAAAAGCAAAAAATTTCAGAATTGCACCTTGCAATGCGGAGAAATTACTGTTTGTGCATTTACAATATTCATTGATTTTTGCCATTGAAAAACATCCAGAAATGATTGAAGCTACTGACTGAATGAAAGGAGCTTGGCATCTCACTCTCTTTGAATCTTCTTTATCATGCTAAGAGGAGCAGGAAAAAGCAAAAAATTTCAGAATTGCACCTTGCAATGCGGAGAAATTACTGTTTGTGCATTTACAATATTCATTGATTTTTGCCATTGAAAAACATCATGTTATTCATATACCAGAAATGTTTGAAGCTACTGACTGAATGAAAGGAGCTGACATCTCACTCTCTTTGAATCTTCTTTATCATGCTAAGAGGAGCAGGAAAAAGCAAAAAATTTCAGAATTGCACCTTGCAATGCGGAGAAATTACAGTTTGTGCATTTACAATAGTCATTGATTTTTGCCATTGAAAAACATCCAGAAATGATTGAAGCTACTGACTGAATGAAAGGAGCTGGCATCTCACTCTCTTTGAATCTTCTTTATCATGCTAAGAGGAGCAGGAAAAAGCAAAAAATTTCAGAATAGCACCTTGCAATGCGGAGAAATTACTGTTTGTGCATTTACAATATTCATTGATTTTTGCCATTGAAAAACATCATGTTATTCATATACCAGAAATGTTTGAAGCTACTGACTGAATGAAAGGAGCTGGCATCTCACTCTCTTTGAATCTTCTTTATCATGCTAAGAGGAGCAGGAAAAAGCAAAAAATTTCAGAATTGCACCTTGCAATGTGGAGAAATTACTGTTTGTGCATTTACAATATTCATTGATTTTTACCATTGAAAAACGTCCAGAAATGATTGAAGCTACTGACTGAATGAAAGTAGCTGGCATCTCACTCTCTTTGAATCTTCTTTATCATGCTAAGAGGAGCAGGAAAAAGCAAAAAATTTCAGACTTGCACCTTGCAATGCGGAGAAATTACTGTTTGTGCATTTATAATATTCAATGATTTTTGCCATTGAAAAACGTCCAGAAATGATTGAAGCTACTGACTGAACGAAAGGAGCTGGCATCTCACTCTCTTTGAATCTTCTTTATCATGCTAAGAGGAGCAGGAAAAAGCAAAAAATTTCAGAATTGCACCTTGCAATGCGGAGAAATTACTGTTTGTGCATTTACAATATTCATTGATTTTTGCCATTGAAAAACATCCAGAAATGATTGAAGCTACTGACTGAATGAAAGGAGCTGGCATCTCACTCTCTTTGAATCTTCTTTATCATGCTAAGAGGAGCAGGAAAAAGCAAAAAATTTCAGAATTGCACCTTGCAATGCGGAGAAATTACTGTTTGTGCATTTACAATATTCATTGATTTTTGCCATTGAAAAACATGTTATTCATATACCAGAAATGTTTGAAGCTACTGACTGAATGAAAGGAGCTGGCACCTCACTCTCTTTGAATCTTCTTTATCATGCTAAGAGGAGCGGGAAAAAGCAAAAAATTTCAGAATTGCACCTTGCAATGCGGAGAAATTACTGTTTGTGCATTTATAATATTCAATGATTTTTGCCATTGAAAAACGTCCAGAAATGATTGAAGCTACTGACTGAACGAAAGGAGCTGGCATCTCACTCTCTTTGAATCTTCTTTATCATGCTAAGAGGAGCAGGAAAAAGCAAAAAATTTCAGAATTGCACCTTGCAATGCGGAGAAATTACTGTTTGTGCATTTACAATATTCATTGATTTTTGCCATTGAAAAACATCCAGAAATGATTGAAGCTACTGACTGAATGAAAGGAGCTGGCATCTCACTCTCTTTGAATCTTCTTTATCATGCTAAGAGGAGCAGGAAAAAGCAAAAAATTTCAGAATTGCACCTTGCAATGCGGAGAAATTACTGTTTGTGCATTTACAATATTCATTGATTTTTGCCATTGAAAAACATCATGTTATTCATATACCAGAAATGTTTGAAGCTACTAACTGAATGAAAGGAGCTGACATCTCACTCTCTTTGAATCTTCTTTATCATGCTAAGAGGAGCAGGAAAAAGCAAAAAATTTCAGAATTGCACCTTGCAATGCGGAGAAATTACTGTTTGTGCATTTACAATATTCATTGATTTTTGCCATTGAAAAACGTCCAGAAATGATTGAAGCTACTGACTGAATGAAAGGAGCTGGCATCTCACTCTCTTTGAATCTTCTTTATCATGCTAAGAGGAGCAGGAAAAAGCAAAAAATTTCAGAATTGCACCTTGCAATGCGGAGAAATTACTGTTTGTGCATTTACAATATTCATTGATTTTTGCCATTGAAAAACATGTTATTCATATACCAGAAATGTTTGAAGCTACTGACTGAATGAAAGGAGCTGGCACCTCACTCTCTTTGAATCTTCTTTATCATGCTAAGAGCAGCGGGAAAAAGCAAAAAATTTCAGAATTGCACCTTGCAATGCGGAGAAATTACTGTTTGTGCATTTACAATATTCATTGATTTTTGCCATTGAAAAACGTCCAGAAATGATTGAAGGTACTGACTGAATGAAAGGAGCTGTCATCTCACTCTCTTTGAATCTTCTTTATCATGCTAAGAGGAGCAGGAAAAAGCAAAAAATTTCCGAATTGCACCTTGCAATGCGGAGAAATTACTGTTTGTGCATTTACAATATTCATTGGTTTTTGCCATTGAAAAACGTCCAGAAATGATTGAAGCTACTGACTGAATGAAAGGAGCTGGCATCTCACTCTCTTTGAATCTTCTTTATCATGCTAAGAGGAGCAGGAAAAAGCAAAAAATTTCAGAATTGCACCTTGCAATGCGGAGAAATTACTGTTTGTGCATTTACAATATTCATTGATTTTTGCCATTGAAAAACATCATGTTATTCATATACCAGAAATGTTTGAAGCTACTGACTGAATGAAAGGAGCTGGCATCTCACTCTCTTTGAATCTTCTTTATCATGCTAAGAGGAGCAGGAAAAAGCAAAAAATTTCAGAATTGCACCTTGCAATGTGGAGAAATTACTGTTTGTGCATTTACAATATTCATTGATTTTTACCATTGAAAAACGTCCAGAAATGATTGAAGCTACTGACTGAATGAAAGTAGCTGGCATCTCACTCTCTTTGAATCTTCTTTATCATGCTAAGAGGAGCAGGAAAAAGCAAAAAATTTCAGACTTGCACCTTGCAATGCGGAGAAATTACTGTTTGTGCATTTACAATATTCATTGATTTTTGCCATTGAAAAACATCATGTTATTCATATACCAGAAATGTTTGAAGCTACTGACTGAATGAAAGGAGCTGGCATCTCACTCTCTTTGAATCTTCTTTATCATGCTAAGAGGAGCAGGAAAAAGTATAAAATTTCAGAATTGCACCTTGCAATGCGGAGAAATTAGTTTGTGCATTTATAATATTCAATGATTTTTGCCATTGAAAAACGTCCAGAAATGATTGAAGCTACTGACTGAACGAAAGGAGCTGGCATCTCACTCTCTTTGAATCTTCTTTATCATGCTAAGAGGAGCAGGAAAAAGCAAAAAATTTCAGAATTGCACCTTGCAATGCGGAGAAATTACTGTTTGTGCATTTACAATATTCATTGATTTTTGCCATTGAAAAACATCCAGAAATGATTGAAGCTACTGACTGAATGAAAGGAGCTGGCATCTCACTCTCTTTGAATCTTCTTTATCATGCTAAGAGGAGCAGGAAAAAGCAAAAAATTTCAGAATTGCACCTTGCAATGCGGAGAAATTACTGTTTGTGCATTTACAATATTTATTGATTTTTGCCATTGAAAAACATCATGTTATTCATATACCAGAAATGTTTGAAGCTACTGACTGAATGAAAGGAGCTGACATCTCACTCTCTTTGAATCTTCTTTATCATGCTAAGAGGAGCAGGAAAAAGCAAAAAATTTCAGAATTGCACCTTGCAATGCGGAGAAATTACTGTTTGTGCATTTACAATATTCATTGATTTTTGCCATTGAAAAACGTCCAGAAATGATTGAAGCTACTGACTGAATGAAAGGAGCTGGCATCTCACTCTCTTTGAATCTTCTTTATCATGCTAAGAGGAGCAGGAAAAAGCAAAAAATTTCAGAATTGCACCTTGCAATGCGGAGAAATTACTGTTTGTGCATTTACAATATTCATTGATTTTTGCCATTGAAAAACATGTTATTCATATACCAGAAATGTTTGAAGCTACTGACTGAATGAAAGGAGCTGGCACCTCACTCTCATTGAATCTTCTTTATCATGCTAAGAGGAGCGGGAAAAAGCAAAAAATTTCAGAATTGCACCTTGCAATGCGGAGAAATTACTGTTTGTGCATTTATAATATTCAATGATTTTTGCCATTGAAAAACGTCCAGAAATGATTGAAGCTACTGACTGAACGAAAGGAGCTGGCATCTCACTCTCTTTGAATCTTCTTTATCATGCTAAGAGGAGCAGGAAAAAGCAAAAAATTTCAGAATTGCACCTTGCAATGCGGAGAAATTACTGTTTGTGCATTTACAATATTCATTGATTTTTGCCATTGAAAAACATCCAGAAATGATTGAAGCTACTGACTGAATGAAAGGAGCTGGCATCTCACTCTCTTTGAATCTTCTTTATCATGCTAAGAGGAGCAGGAAAAAGCAAAAAATTTCAGAATTGCACCTTGCAATGCGGAGAAATTACTGTTTGTGCATTTACAATATTCATTGATTTTTGCCATTGAAAAACATCATGTTATTCATATACCAGAAATGTTTGAAGCTACTAACTGAATGAAAGGAGCTGACATCTCACTCTCTTTGAATCTTCTTTATCATGCTAAGAGGAGCAGGAAAAAGCAAAAAATTTCAGAATTGCACCTTGCAATGCGGAGAAATTACTGTTTGTGCATTTACAATATTCATTGATTTTTGCCATTGAAAAACGTCCAGAAATGATTGAAGCTACTGACTGAATGAAAGGAGCTGGCATCTCACTCTCTTTGAATCTTCTTTATCATGCTAAGAGGAGCAGGAAAAAGCAAAAAATTTCAGAATTGCACCTTGCAATGCGGAGAAATTACTGTTTGTGCATTTACAATATTCATTGATTTTTGCCATTGAAAAACATGTTATTCATATACCAGAAATGTTTGAAGCTACTGACTGAATGAAAGGAGCTGGCACCTCACTCTCTTTGAATCTTCTTTATCATGCTAAGAGCAGCGGGAAAAAGCAAAAAATTTCAGAATTGCACCTTGCAATGCGGAGAAATTACTGTTTGTGCATTTACAATATTCATTGATTTTTGCCATTGAAAAACGTCCAGAAATGATTGAAGGTACTGACTGAATGAAAGGAGCTGTCATCTCACTCTCTTTGAATCTTCTTTATCATGCTAAGAGGAGCAGGAAAAAGCAAAAAATTTCCGAATTGCACCTTGCAATGCGGAGAAATTACTGTTTGTGCATTTACAATATTCATTGGTTTTTGCCATTGAAAAACGTCCAGAAATGATTGAAGCTACTGACTGAATGAAAGGAGCTGGCATCTCACTCTCTTTGAATCTTCTTTATCATGCTAAGAGGAGCAGGAAAAAGCAAAAAATTTCAGAATTGCACCTTGCAATGCGGAGAAATTACTGTTTGTGCATTTACAATATTCATTGATTTTTGCCATTGAAAAACATCATGTTATTCATATACCAGAAATGTTTGAAGCTACTGACTGAATGAAAGGAGCTGGCATCTCACTCTCTTTGAATCTTCTTTATCATGCTAAGAGGAGCAGGAAAAAGCAAAAAATTTCAGAATTGCACCTTGCAATGTGGAGAAATTACTGTTTGTGCATTTACAATATTCATTGATTTTTACCATTGAAAAACGTCCAGAAATGATTGAAGCTACTGACTGAATGAAAGTAGCTGGCATCTCACTCTCTTTGAATCTTCTTTATCATGCTAAGAGGAGCAGGAAAAAGCAAAAAATTTCAGACTTGCACCTTGCAATGCGGAGAAATTACTGTTTGTGCATTTACAATATTCATTGATTTTTGCCATTGAAAAACATCATGTTATTCATATACCAGAAATGTTTGAAGCTACTGACTGAATGAAAGGAGCTGGCATCTCACTCTCTTTGAATCTTCTTTATCATGCTAAGAGGAGCAGGAAAAAGTATAAAATTTCAGAATTGCACCTTGCAATGCGGAGAAATTAGTTTGTGCATTTATAATATTCAATGATTTTTGCCATTGAAAAACGTCCAGAAATGATTGAAGCTACTGACTGAACGAAAGGAGCTGGCATCTCACTCTCTTTGAATCTTCTTTATCATGCTAAGAGGAGCAGGAAAAAGCAAAAAATTTCAGAATTGCACCTTGCAATGCGGAGAAATTACTGTTTGTGCATTTACAATATTCATTGATTTTTGCCATTGAAAAACATCCAGAAATGATTGAAGCTACTGACTGAATGAAAGGAGCTGGCATCTCACTCTCTTTGAATCTTCTTTATCATGCTAAGAGGAGCAGGAAAAAGCAAAAAATTTCAGAATTGCACCTTGCAATGCGGAGAAATTACTGTTTGTGCATTTACAATATTTATTGATTTTTGCCATTGAAAAACATCATGTTATTCATATACCAGAAATGTTTGAAGCTACTGACTGAATGAAAGGAGCTGACATCTCACTCTCTTTGAATCTTCTTTATCATGCTAAGAGGAGCAGGAAAAAGCAAAAAATTTCAGAATTGCACCTTGCAATGCGGAGAAATTACTGTTTGTGCATTTACAATATTCATTGATTTTTGCCATTGAAAAACGTCCAGAAATGATTGAAGCTACTGACTGAATGAAAGGAGCTGGCATCTCACTCTCTTTGAATCTTCTTTATCATGCTAAGAGGAGCAGGAAAAAGCAAAAAATTTCAGAATTGCACCTTGCAATGCGGAGAAATTACTGTTTGTGCATTTACAATATTCATTGATTTTTGCCATTGAAAAACATGTTATTCATATACCAGAAATGTTTGAAGCTACTGACTGAATGAAAGGAGCTGGCACCTCACTCTCATTGAATCTTCTTTATCATGCTAAGAGGAGCGGGAAAAAGCAAAAAATTTCAGAATTGCACCTTGCAATGCGGAGAAATTACTGTTTGTGCATTTATAATATTCAATGATTTTTGCCATTGAAAAACGTCCAGAAATGATTGAAGCTACTGACTGAACGAAAGGAGCTGGCATCTCACTCTCTTTGAATCTTCTTTATCATGCTAAGAGGAGCAGGAAAAAGCAAAAAATTTCAGAATTGCACCTTGCAATGCGGAGAAATTACTGTTTGTGCATTTACAATATTCATTGATTTTTGCCATTGAAAAACATCCAGAAATGATTGAAGCTACTGACTGAATGAAAGGAGCTGGCATCTCACTCTCTTTGAATATTCTTTATCATGCTAAGAGGAGCAGGAAAAAGCAAAAAATTTCAGAATTGCACCTTGCAATGCGGAGAAATTACTGTTTGTGCATTTACAATATTCATTGATTTTTGCCATTGAAAAACATCATGTTATTCATATACCAGAAATGTTTGAAGCTACTGACTGAATGAAAGGAGCTGACATCTCACTCTCTTTGAATCTTCTTTATCATGCTAAGAGGAGCAGGAAAAAGCAAAAAATTTCAGAATTGCACCTTGCAATGCGGAGAAATTACTGTTTGTGCATTTACAATATTCATTGATTTTTGCCATTGAAAAACGTCCAGAAATGATTGAAGCTACTGACTGAATGAAAGGAGCTGGCATCTCACTCTCTTTGAATCTTCTTTATCATGCTAAGAGGAGCAGGAAAAAGCAAAAAATTTCAGAATTGCACCTTGCAATGCGGAGAAATTACTGTTTGTGCATTTACAATATTCATTGATTTTTGCCATTGAAAAACATGTTATTCATATACCAGAAATGTTTGAAGCTACTGACTGAATGAAAGGAGCTGGCACCTCACTCTCTTTGAATCTTCTTTATCATGCTAAGAGGAGCGGGAAAAAGCAAAAAATTTCAGAATTGCACCTTGCAATGCGGAGAAATTACTGTTTGTGCATTTACAATATTCATTGATTTTTGCCAATGAAAAACGTCCAGAAATGATTGAAGGTACTGACTGAATGAAAGGAGCTGGCATCTCACTCTCTTTGAATCTTCTTTATCATGCTAAGAGGAGCAGGAAAAAGCAAAAAATTTCAGAATTGCACCTTGCAATGTGGAGAAATTACTGTTTGTGCATTTACAATATTCATTGATTTTTACCATTGAAAAACGTCCAGAAATGATTGAAGCTACTGACTGAATGAAAGTAGCTGGCATCTCACTCTCTTTGAATCTTCTTTATCATGCTAAGAGGAGCAGGAAAAAGCAAAAAATTTCAGACTTGCACCTTGCAATGCGGAGAAATTACTGTTTGTGCATTTACAATATTCATTGATTTTTGCCATTGAAAAACATCATGTTATTCATATACCAGAAATGTTTGAAGCTACTGACTGAATGAAAGGAGCTGGCATCTCACTCTCTTTGAATCTTCTTTATCATGCTAAGAGGAGCAGGAAAAAGTATAAAATTTCAGAATTGCACCTTGCAATGCGGAGAAATTAGTTTGTGCATTTATAATATTCAATGATTTTTGCCATTGAAAAACGTCCAGAAATGATTGAAGCTACTGACTGAACGAAAGGAGCTGGCATCTCACTCTCTTTGAATCTTCTTTATCATGCTAAGAGGAGCAGGAAAAAGCAAAAAATTTCAGAATTGCACCTTGCAATGCGGAGAAATTACTGTTTGTGCATTTACAATATTCATTGATTTTTGCCATTGAAAAACATCCAGAAATGATTGAAGCTACTGACTGAATGAAAGGAGCTGGCATCTCACTCTCTTTGAATCTTCTTTATCATGCTAAGAGGAGCAGGAAAAAGCAAAAAATTTCAGAATTGCACCTTGCAATGCGGAGAAATTACTGTTTGTGCATTTACAATATTTATTGATTTTTGCCATTGAAAAACATCATGTTATTCATATACCAGAAATGTTTGAAGCTACTGACTGAATGAAAGGAGCTGACATCTCACTCTCTTTGAATCTTCTTTATCATGCTAAGAGGAGCAGGAAAAAGCAAAAAATTTCAGAATTGCACCTTGCAATGCGGAGAAATTACTGTTTGTGCATTTACAATATTCATTGATTTTTGCCATTGAAAAACGTCCAGAAATGATTGAAGCTACTGACTGAATGAAAGGAGCTGGCATCTCACTCTCTTTGAATCTTCTTTATCATGCTAAGAGGAGCAGGAAAAAGCAAAAAATTTCAGAATTGCACCTTGCAATGCGGAGAAATTACTGTTTGTGCATTTACAATATTCATTGATTTTTGCCATTGAAAAACATGTTATTCATATACCAGAAATGTTTGAAGCTACTGACTGAATGAAAGGAGCTGGCACCTCACTCTCATTGAATCTTCTTTATCATGCTAAGAGGAGCGGGAAAAAGCAAAAAATTTCAGAATTGCACCTTGCAATGCGGAGAAATTACTGTTTGTGCATTTATAATATTCAATGATTTTTGCCATTGAAAAACGTCCAGAAATGATTGAAGCTACTGACTGAACGAAAGGAGCTGGCATCTCACTCTCTTTGAATCTTCTTTATCATGCTAAGAGGAGCAGGAAAAAGCAAAAAATTTCAGAATTGCACCTTGCAATGCGGAGAAATTACTGTTTGTGCATTTACAATATTCATTGATTTTTGCCATTGAAAAACATCCAGAAATGATTGAAGCTACTGACTGAATGAAAGGAGCTGGCATCTCACTCTCTTTGAATCTTCTTTATCATGCTAAGAGGAGCAGGAAAAAGCAAAAAATTTCAGAATTGCACCTTGCAATGCGGAGAAATTACTGTTTGTGCATTTACAATATTCATTGATTTTTGCCATTGAAAAACATCATGTTATTCATATACCAGAAATGTTTGAAGCTACTAACTGAATGAAAGGAGCTGACATCTCACTCTCTTTGAATCTTCTTTATCATGCTAAGAGGAGCAGGAAAAAGCAAAAAATTTCAGAATTGCACCTTGCAATGCGGAGAAATTACTGTTTGTGCATTTACAATATTCATTGATTTTTGCCATTGAAAAACGTCCAGAAATGATTGAAGCTACTGACTGAATGAAAGGAGCTGGCATCTCACTCTCTTTGAATCTTCTTTATCATGCTAAGAGGAGCAGGAAAAAGCAAAAAATTTCAGAATTGCACCTTGCAATGCGGAGAAATTACTGTTTGTGCATTTACAATATTCATTGATTTTTGCCATTGAAAAACATGTTATTCATATACCAGAAATGTTTGAAGCTACTGACTGAATGAAAGGAGCTGGCACCTCACTCTCTTTGAATCTTCTTTATCATGCTAAGAGCAGCGGGAAAAAGCAAAAAATTTCAGAATTGCACCTTGCAATGCGGAGAAATTACTGTTTGTGCATTTACAATATTCATTGATTTTTGCCATTGAAAAACGTCCAGAAATGATTGAAGGTACTGACTGAATGAAAGGAGCTGTCATCTCACTCTCTTTGAATCTTCTTTATCATGCTAAGAGGAGCAGGAAAAAGCAAAAAATTTCCGAATTGCACCTTGCAATGCGGAGAAATTACTGTTTGTGCATTTACAATATTCATTGGTTTTTGCCATTGAAAAACGTCCAGAAATGATTGAAGCTACTGACTGAATGAAAGGAGCTGGCATCTCACTCTCTTTGAATCTTCTTTATCATGCTAAGAGGAGCAGGAAAAAGCAAAAAATTTCAGAATTGCACCTTGCAATGCGGAGAAATTACTGTTTGTGCATTTACAATATTCATTGATTTTTGCCATTGAAAAACATCATGTTATTCATATACCAGAAATGTTTGAAGCTACTGACTGAATGAAAGGAGCTGGCATCTCACTCTCTTTGAATCTTCTTTATCATGCTAAGAGGAGCAGGAAAAAGCAAAAAATTTCAGAATTGCACCTTGCAATGTGGAGAAATTACTGTTTGTGCATTTACAATATTCATTGATTTTTACCATTGAAAAACGTCCAGAAATGATTGAAGCTACTGACTGAATGAAAGTAGCTGGCATCTCACTCTCTTTGAATCTTCTTTATCATGCTAAGAGGAGCAGGAAAAAGCAAAAAATTTCAGACTTGCACCTTGCAATGCGGAGAAATTACTGTTTGTGCATTTACAATATTCATTGATTTTTGCCATTGAAAAACATCATGTTATTCATATACCAGAAATGTTTGAAGCTACTGACTGAATGAAAGGAGCTGGCATCTCACTCTCTTTGAATCTTCTTTATCATGCTAAGAGGAGCAGGAAAAAGTATAAAATTTCAGAATTGCACCTTGCAATGCGGAGAAATTAGTTTGTGCATTTATAATATTCAATGATTTTTGCCATTGAAAAACGTCCAGAAATGATTGAAGCTACTGACTGAACGAAAGGAGCTGGCATCTCACTCTCTTTGAATCTTCTTTATCATGCTAAGAGGAGCAGGAAAAAGCAAAAAATTTCAGAATTGCACCTTGCAATGCGGAGAAATTACTGTTTGTGCATTTACAATATTCATTGATTTTTGCCATTGAAAAACATCCAGAAATGATTGAAGCTACTGACTGAATGAAAGGAGCTGGCATCTCACTCTCTTTGAATCTTCTTTATCATGCTAAGAGGAGCAGGAAAAAGCAAAAAATTTCAGAATTGCACCTTGCAATGCGGAGAAATTACTGTTTGTGCATTTACAATATTTATTGATTTTTGCCATTGAAAAACATCATGTTATTCATATACCAGAAATGTTTGAAGCTACTGACTGAATGAAAGGAGCTGACATCTCACTCTCTTTGAATCTTCTTTATCATGCTAAGAGGAGCAGGAAAAAGCAAAAAATTTCAGAATTGCACCTTGCAATGCGGAGAAATTACTGTTTGTGCATTTACAATATTCATTGATTTTTGCCATTGAAAAACGTCCAGAAATGATTGAAGCTACTGACTGAATGAAAGGAGCTGGCATCTCACTCTCTTTGAATCTTCTTTATCATGCTAAGAGGAGCAGGAAAAAGCAAAAAATTTCAGAATTGCACCTTGCAATGCGGAGAAATTACTGTTTGTGCATTTACAATATTCATTGATTTTTGCCATTGAAAAACATGTTATTCATATACCAGAAATGTTTGAAGCTACTGACTGAATGAAAGGAGCTGGCACCTCACTCTCATTGAATCTTCTTTATCATGCTAAGAGGAGCGGGAAAAAGCAAAAAATTTCAGAATTGCACCTTGCAATGCGGAGAAATTACTGTTTGTGCATTTATAATATTCAATGATTTTTGCCATTGAAAAACGTCCAGAAATGATTGAAGCTACTGACTGAACGAAAGGAGCTGGCATCTCACTCTCTTTGAATCTTCTTTATCATGCTAAGAGGAGCAGGAAAAAGCAAAAAATTTCAGAATTGCACCTTGCAATGCGGAGAAATTACTGTTTGTGCATTTACAATATTCATTGATTTTTGCCATTGAAAAACATCCAGAAATGATTGAAGCTACTGACTGAATGAAAGGAGCTGGCATCTCACTCTCTTTGAATATTCTTTATCATGCTAAGAGGAGCAGGAAAAAGCAAAAAATTTCAGAATTGCACCTTGCAATGCGGAGAAATTACTGTTTGTGCATTTACAATATTCATTGATTTTTGCCATTGAAAAACATCATGTTATTCATATACCAGAAATGTTTGAAGCTACTGACTGAATGAAAGGAGCTGACATCTCACTCTCTTTGAATCTTCTTTATCATGCTAAGAGGAGCAGGAAAAAGCAAAAAATTTCAGAATTGCACCTTGCAATGCGGAGAAATTACTGTTTGTGCATTTACAATATTCATTGATTTTTGCCATTGAAAAACGTCCAGAAATGATTGAAGCTACTGACTGAATGAAAGGAGCTGGCATCTCACTCTCTTTGAATCTTCTTTATCATGCTAAGAGGAGCAGGAAAAAGCAAAAAATTTCAGAATTGCACCTTGCAATGCGGAGAAATTACTGTTTGTGCATTTACAATATTCATTGATTTTTGCCATTGAAAAACATGTTATTCATATACCAGAAATGTTTGAAGCTACTGACTGAATGAAAGGAGCTGGCACCTCACTCTCTTTGAATCTTCTTTATCATGCTAAGAGGAGCGGGAAAAAGCAAAAAATTTCAGAATTGCACCTTGCAATGCGGAGAAATTACTGTTTGTGCATTTACAATATTCATTGATTTTTGCCAATGAAAAACGTCCAGAAATGATTGAAGGTACTGACTGAATGAAAGGAGCTGGCATCTCACTCTCTTTGAATCTTCTTTATCATGCTAAGAGGAGCAGGAAAAAGCAAAAAATTTCAGAATTGCACCTTGCAATGCGGAGAAATTACTGTTTGTGCATTTACAATATTCATTGATTTTTGCCATTGAAAAACGTCCAGAAATGATTGAAGCTACTGACTGAATGAAAGGAGCTGGCATCTCACTCTCTTTGAATCTTCTTTATCATGCTAAGAGGAGCAGGAAAAAGCAAAAAATTTCAGAATTGCACCTTGCAATGCGGAGAAATTACAGTTTGTGCATTTACAATATTCATTGATTTTTGCCATTGAAAAACATCCAGAAATGATTGAAGCTACTGACTGAATGAAAGGAGCTGGCATCTCACTCTCTTTGAATCTTCTTTATCATGCTAAGAGGAGCAGGAAAAAGCAAAAAATTTCAGAATTGCACCTTGCAATGCGGAGAAATTACTGTTTGTGCATTTACAATATTCATTGATTTTTGCCATTGAAAAACATCATGTTATTCATATACCAGAAATGTTTGAAGCTACTGACTGAATGAAAGGAGCTGGCATCTCACTCTCTTTGAATCTTCTTTATCATGCTAAGAGGAGCAGGAAAAAGCAAAAAATTTCAGAATTGCACCTTGCAATGTGGAGAAATTACTGTTTGTGCATTTACAATATTCATTGATTTTTACCATTGAAAAACGTCCAGAAATGATTGAAGCTACTGACTGAATGAAAGTAGCTGGCATCTCACTCTCTTTGAATCTTCTTTATCATGCTAAGAGGAGCAGGAAAAAGCAAAAAATTTCAGACTTGCACCTTGCAATGCGGAGAAATTACTGTTTGTGCATTTACAATATTCATTGATTTTTGCCATTGAAAAACATCATGTTATTCATATACCAGAAATGTTTGAAGCTACTGACTGAATGAAAGGAGCTGGCATCTCACTCTCTTTGAATCTTCTTTATCATGCTAAGAGGAGCAGGAAAAAGCAAAAAATTTCAGAATTGCACCTTGCAATGCGGAGAAATTACTGTTTGTGCATTTACAATATTCATTGATTTTTGCCATTGAAAAACATCATGTTATTCATATACCAGAAATGTTTGAAGCTACTGACTGAATGAAAGGAGCTGGCATCTCACTCTCTTTGAATCTTCTTTATCATGCTAAGAGGAGCAGGAAAAAGCAAAAAATTTCAGAATTGCACCTTGCAATGTGGAGAAATTACTGTTTGTGCATTTACAATATTCATTGATTTTTACCATTGAAAAACGTCCAGAAATGATTGAAGCTACTGACTGAATGAAAGTAGCTGGCATCTCACTCTCTTTGAATCTTCTTTATCATGCTAAGAGGAGCAGGAAAAAGCAAAAAATTTCAGACTTGCACCTTGCAATGCGGAGAAATTACTGTTTGTGCATTTACAATATTCATTGATTTTTGCCATTGAAAAACATCATGTTATTCATATACCAGAAATGTTTGAAGCTACTGACTGAATGAATGCAGCTGGCATCTCACTCTCTTTGAATCTTCTTTATCATGCTAAGAGGAGCAGGAAAAAGCAAAAAATTTCAGAAATGCACCTTGCAATGCGGAGAAATTACTGTTTGTGCATTTACAATATTCATTGATTTTTGCCATTGAAAAACATCATGTTATTCATATACCAGAAATGATTGAAGCTACTGACTGAATGAAAGGAGCTGGCATCTCACTCTCTTTGAATCTTCTTTATCATGCTAAGAGGAGCAGGAAAAAGTAAAAAAATTCAGAATTACACCTTGCAATGCGGAGAAATTACTGTTTGTGCATTTATAATATTCAATGATTTTTGCCATTGAAAAACGTCCAGAAATGATTGAAGCTACTGACTGAACGAAAGGAGCTGGCATCTCACTCTCTTTGAATCTTCTTTATCATGCTAAGAGGAGCAGGAAAAAGCAAAAAATTGCAGAATTGCACCTTGCAATGCGGAGAAATTACTGTTTGTGCATTTACAATATTCATTGATTTTTGCCATTGAAAAACATCCAGAAATGATTGAAGCTACTGACTGAATGAAAGGAGCTGGCATCTCACTCTCTTTGAATCTTCTTTATCATGCTAAGAGGAGCAGGAAAAAGCAAAAAATTTCAGAATTGCACCTTGCAATGCGGAGAAATTACTGTTTGTGCATTTACAATATTCATTGATTTTTGCCATTGAAAAACATCATGTTATTCATATACCAGAAATGTTTGAAGCTACTGACTGAATGAAAGGAGCTGACATCTCACTCTCTTTGAATCTTCTTTATCATGCTAAGAGGAGCAGGAAAAAGCAAAAAATTTCAGAATTGCACCTTGCAATGCGGAGAAATTACTGTTTGTGCATTTACAATATTCATTGATTTTTGCCATTGAAAAACGTCCAGAAATGATTGAAGCTACTGACTGAATGAAAGGAGCTGGCATCTCACTCTCTTTGAATCTTCTTTATCATGCTAAGAGGAGCAGGAAAAAGCAAAAAATTTCAGAATTGCACCTTGCAATGCGGAGAAATTACTGTTTGTGCATTTACAATATTCATTGATTTTTGCCATTGAAAAACATGTTATTCATATACCAGAAATGTTTGAAGCTACTGACTGAATGAAAGGAGCTGGCACCTCACTCTCTTTGAATCTTTTTTATCATGCTAAGAGGAGCGGGAAAAAGCAAAAAATTTCAGAATTGCACCTTGCAATGCGGAGAAATTACTGTTTGTGCATTTACAATATTCATTGATTTTTGCCATTGAAAAACGTCCAGAAATGATTGAAGGTACTGACTGAATGAAAGGAGCTGGCATCTCACTCTCTTTGAATCTTCTTTATCATGCTAAGAGGAGCAGGAAAAAGCAAAAAATTTCAGAATTGCACCTTGCAATGCGGAGAAATTACTGTTTGTGCATTTACAATATTCATTGGTTTTTGCCATTGAAAAACGTCCAGAAATGATTGAAGCTACTGACTGAATGAAAGGAGCTGGCATCTCACTCTCTTTGAATCTTCTTTATCATGCTAAGAGGAGCAGGAAAAAGCAAAAAATTTCAGAATTGCACCTTGCAATGCGGAGAAATTACAGTTTGTGCATTTACAATATTCATTGATTTTTGCCATTGAAAAACATCCAGAAATGATTGAAGCTACTGACTGAATGAAAGGAGCTGGCATCTCACTCTCTTTGAATCTTCTTTATCATGCTAAGAGGAGCAGGAAAAAGCAAAAAATTTCAGAATTGCACCTTGCAATGCGGAGAAATTACTGCTTGTGCATTTACAATATTCATTGATTTTTGCCATTGAAAAACATCATGTTATTCATATACCAGAAATGTTTGAAGCTACTGACTGAATGAAAGGAGCTGGCATCTCACTCTCTTTGAATCTTCTTTATCATGCTAAGAGGAGCAGGAAAAAGCAAAAAATTTCAGAATTGCACCTTGCAATGTGGAGAAATTACTGTTTGTGCATTTACAATATTCATTGATTTTTACCATTGAAAAACGTCCAGAAATGATTGAAGCTACTGACTGAATGAAAGTAGCTGGCATCTCACTCTCTTTGAATCTTCTTTATCATGCTAACAGGAGCAGGAAAAAGCAAAAAATTTCAGACTTTCACCTTGCAATGCGGAGAAATTACTGTTTGTGCATTTACAATATTCATTGATTTTTGCCATTGAAAAACATCATGTTATTCATATACCAGAAATGTTTGAAGCTACTGACTGAATGAAAGGAGCTGGCATCTCACTCTCTTTGAATCTTCTTTATCATGCTAAGAGGAGCAGGAAAAAGCAAAAAATTTCAGAATTGCACCTTGCAATGCGGAGAAATTACTGTTTGTGCATTTACAATATTCATTGATTTTTGCCATTGAAAAACATCATGTTATTCATATACCAGAAATGTTTGAAGCTACTGACTGAATGAAAGGAGCTGGCATCTCACTCTCTTTGAATCTTCTTTATCATGCTAAGAGGAGCAGGAAAAAGCAAAAAATTTCAGAATTGCACCTTGCAATGTGGAGAAATTACTGTTTGTGCATTTACAATATTCATTGATTTTTACCATTGAAAAACGTCCAGAAATGATTGAAGCTACTGACTGAATGAAAGTAGCTGGCATCTCACTCTCTTTGAATCTTCTTTATCATGCTAAGAGGAGCAGGAAAAAGCAAAAAATTTCAGACTTGCACCTTGCAATGCGGAGAAATTACTGTTTGTGCATTTACAATATTCATTGATTTTTGCCTTTGAAAAACATCATGTTATTCATATACCAGAAATGATTGAAGCTACTGACTGAATGAAAGGAGCTGGCATCTCACTCTCTTTGAATCTTCTTTATCATGCTAAGAGGAGCAGGAAAAAGCAAAAAATTTCAGAATTGCACCTTGCAATGCGGAGAAATTACTGTTTGTGCATTTACAATATTCATTGGTTTTTGCCATTGAAAAACGTCCAGAAATGATTGAAGCTACTGACTGAATGAAAGGAGCTGGCATCTCACTCTCTTTGAATCTTCTTTATCATGCTAAGAGGAGCAGGAAAAAGCAAAAAATTTCAGAATTGCACCTTGCAATGCGGAGAAATTACAGTTTGTGCATTTACAATATTCATTGATTTTTGCCATTGAAAAACATCCAGAAATGATTGAAGCTACTGACTGAATGAAAGGAGCTGGCATCTCACTCTCTTTGAATCTTCTTTATCATGCTAAGAGGAGCAGGAAAAAGCAAAAAATTTCAGAATTGCACCTTGCAATGCGGAGAAATTACTGCTTGTGCATTTACAATATTCATTGATTTTTGCCATTGAAAAACATCATGTTATTCATATACCAGAAATGTTTGAAGCTACTGACTGAATGAAAGGAGCTGGCATCTCACTCTCTTTGAATCTTCTTTATCATGCTAAGAGGAGCAGGAAAAAGCAAAAAATTTCAGAATTGCACCTTGCAATGTGGAGAAATTACTGTTTGTGCATTTACAATATTCATTGATTTTTACCATTGAAAAACGTCCAGAAATGATTGAAGCTACTGACTGAATGAAAGTAGCTGGCATCTCACTCTCTTTGAATCTTCTTTATCATGCTAACAGGAGCAGGAAAAAGCAAAAAATTTCAGACTTGCACCTTGCAATGCGGAGAAATTACTGTTTGTGCATTTACAATATTCATTGATTTTTGCCATTGAAAAACATCATGTTATTCATATACCAGAAATGTTTGAAGCTACTGACTGAATGAAAGGAGCTGGCATCTCACTCTCTTTGAATCTTCTTTATCATGCTAAGAGGAGCAGGAAAAAGCAAAAAATTTCAGAATTGCACCTTGCAATGCGGAGAAATTACTGTTTGTGCATTTACAATATTCATTGATTTTTGCCATTGAAAAACATCATGTTATTCATATACCAGAAATGTTTGAAGCTACTGACTGAATGAAAGGAGCTGGCATCTCACTCTCTTTGAATCTTCTTTATCATGCTAAGAGGAGCAGGAAAAAGCAAAAAATTTCAGAATTGCACCTTGCAATGTGGAGAAATTACTGTTTGTGCATTTACAATATTCATTGATTTTTACCATTGAAAAACGTCCAGAAATGATTGAAGCTACTGACTGAATGAAAGTAGCTGGCATCTCACTCTCTTTGAATCTTCTTTATCATGCTAAGAGGAGCAGGAAAAAGCAAAAAATTTCAGACTTGCACCTTGCAATGCGGAGAAATTACTGTTTGTGCATTTACAATATTCATTGATTTTTGCCTTTGAAAAACATCATGTTATTCATATACCAGAAATGATTGAAGCTACTGACTGAATGAAAGGAGCTGGCATCTCACTCTCTTTGAATCTTCTTTATCATGCTAAGAGGAGCAGGAAAAAGTAAAAAAAATTTCAGAATTGCACCTTGCAATGCGGAGAAATTACTGTTTGTGCATTTATAATATTCAATGATTTTTGCCATTGAAAAACGTCCAGAAATGATTGAAGCTACTGACTGAACGAAAGGAGCTGGCATCTCACTCTCTTTGAATCTTCTTTATCATGCTAAGAGGAGCAGGAAAAAGCAAAAAATTTCAGAATTGCACCTTGCAATGCGGAGAAATTACTGTTTGTGCATTTACAATATTCATTGATTTTTGCCATTGAAAAACATCATGTTATTCATATACCAGAAATGTTTGAAGCTACTGACTGAATGAAAGGAGCTGACATCTCACTCTCTTTGAATCTTCTTTATCATGCTAAGAGGAGCAGGAAAAAGCAAAAAATTTCAGAATTGCACCTTGCAATGCGGAGAAATTACTGTTTGTGCATTTACAATATTCATTGATTTTTGCCATTGAAAAACATCCAGAAATGATTGAAGCTACTGACTGAATGAAAGGAGCTGGCATCTCACTCTCTTTGAATCTTCTTTATCATGCTAAGAGGAGCAGGAAAAAGCAAAAAATTTCAGAATTGCACCTTGCAATGCGGAGAAATTACTGTTTGTGCATTTACAATATTCATTGATTTTTGCCATTGAAAAACATCATGTTATTCATATACCAGAAATGTTTGAAGCTACTGACTGAATGAAAGGAGCTGGCATCTTACTCTCTTTGAATCTTCTTTATCATGCTAAGAGGAGCAGGAAAAAGCAAAAAATTTCAGAATTGCACCTTGCAATGCGGAGAAATTACTGTTTGTGCATTTACAATATTCATTGATTTTTGCCATTGAAAAACGTCCAGAAATGATTGAAGTTACTGACTGAATGAAAGGAGCTGGCATCTCACTCTCTTTGAATCTTCTTTATCATGCTAAGAGGAGCAGGAAAAAGCAAAAAATTTCAGAATTGCACCTTGCAATGCGGAGAAATTACTGTTTGTGCATTTACAATATTCATTGGTTTTTGCCATTGAAAAACGTCCAGAAATGATTGAAGCTACTGACTGAATGAAAGGAGCTGGCATCTCACTCTCTTTGAATCTTCTTTATCATGCTAAGAGGACCAGGAAAAAGCAAAAAATTTCAGAATTGCACCTTGCAATGCGGAGAAATTACAGTTTGTGCATTTACAATATTCATTGATTTTTGCCATTGAAAAACATCCAGAAATGATTGAAGCTACTGACTGAATGAAAGGAGCTGGCATCTCACTCTCTTTGAATCTTCTTTATCATGCTAAGAGGAGCAGGAAAAAGCAAAAAATTTCAGAATTGCACCTTGCAATGCGGAGAAATTACTGTTTGTGCATTTACAATATTCATTGATTTTTGCCATTGAAAAACATCATGTTATTCATATACCAGAAATGTTTGAAGCTACTGACTGAATGAAAGGAGCTGGCATCTCACTCTCTTTGAATCTTCTTTATCATGCTAAGAGGAGCAGGAAAAAGCAAAAAATTTCAGAATTGCACCTTGCAATGTGGAGAAATTACTGTTTGTGCATTTACAATATTCATTGATTTTTACCATTGAAAAACGTCCAGAAATGATTGAAGCTACTGACTGAATGAAAGTAGCTGGCATCTCACTCTCTTTGAATCTTCTTTATCATGCTAAGAGGAGCAGGAAAAAGCAAAAAATTTCAGACTTGCACCTTGCAATGCGGAGAAATTACTGTTTGTGCATTTACAATATTCATTGATTTTTGCCATTGAAAAACATCATGTTATTCATATACCAGAAATGTTTGAAGCTACTGACTGAATGAAAGGAGCTGGCATCTCACTCTCTTTGAATCTTCTTTATCATGCTAAGAGGAGCAGGAAAAAGCAAAAAATTTCAGAATTGCACCTTGCAATGTGGAGAAATTACTGTTTGTGCATTTACAATATTCATTGATTTTTACCATTGAAAAACGTCCAGAAATGATTGAAGCTACTGACTGAATGAAAGTAGCTGGCATCTCACTCTCTTTGAATCTTCTTTATCATGCTAAGAGGAGCAGGAAAAAGCAAAAAATTTCAGACTTGCACCTTGCAATGCGGAGAAATTACTGTTTGTGCATTTACAATATTCATTGATTTTTGCCATTGAAAAACATCATGTTATTCATATACCAGAAATGTTTGAAGCTACTGACTGAATGAAAGGAGCTGGCATCTCACTCTCTTTGAATCTTCTTTATCATGCTAAGAGGAGCAGGAAAAAGCAAAAAATTTCAGAATTGCACCTTGCAATGCGGAGAAATTACTGTTTGTGCATTTACAATATTCATTGATTTTTGCCATTGAAAAACATCATGTTATTCATATACCAGAAATGATTGAAGCTACTGACTGAATGAAAGGAGCTGGCATCTCACTCTCTTTGAATCTTCTTTATCATGCTAAGAGGAGCAGGAAAAAGTAAAAAATTTCAGAATTGCACCTTGCAATGCGGAGAAATTACTGTTTGTGCATTTATAATATTCAATGATTTTTGCCATTGAAAAACGTCCAGAAATGATTGAAGCTACTGACTGAACGAAAGGAGCTGGCATCTCACTCTCTTTGAATCTTCTTTATCATGCTAAGAGGAGCAGGAAAAAGCAAAAAATTTCAGAATTGCACCTTGCAATGCGGAGAAATTACTGTTTGTGCATTTACAATATTCATTGATTTTTGCCATTGAAAAACATCCAGAAATGATTGAAGCTACTGACTGAATGAAAGGAGCTGGCATCTCACTCTCTTTTAATCTTCTTTATCATGCTAAGAGGAGCAGGAAAAAGCAAAAAATTTCAGAATTGCACCTTGCAATGCGGAGAAATTACTGTTTGTGCATTTACAATATTCATTGATTTTTGCCATTGAAAAACATCATGTTATTCATATTCCAGAAATGTTTGAAGCTACTGACTGAATGAAAGGAGCTGACATCTCACTCTCTTTGAATCTTCTTTATCATGCTAAGAGGAGCAGGAAAAAGCAAAAAATTTCAGAATTGCACCTTGCAATGCGGAGAAATTACTGTTTGTGCATTTACAATATTCATTGATTTTTGCCATTGAAAAACGTCCAGAAATGATTGAAGCTACTGACTGAATGAAAGGAGCTGGCATCTCACTCTCTTTGAATCTTCTTTATCATGCTAAGAGGAGCAGGAAAAAGCAAAAAATTTCAGAATTGCATCTTGCAATGCGGAGAAATTACTGTTTGTGCATTTACAATATTCATTGATTTTTGCCATTGAAAAACATGTTATTCATATACCAGAAATGTTTGAAGCTACTGACTGAATGAAAGGAGCTGGCACCTCACTCTCTTTGAATCTTCTTTATCATGCTAAGAGGAGCGGAAAAAAGCAAAAAATTTCAGAATTGCACCTTGCAATGCGGAGAAATTACTGTTTGTGCATTTATAATATTCAATGATTTTTGCCATTGAAAAACGTCCAGAAATGATTGAAGCTACTGACTGAACGAAAGGAGCTGGCATCTCACTCTCTTTGAATCTTCTTTATCATGCTAAGAGGAGCAGGAAAAAGCAAAAAATTTCAGAATTGCACCTTGCAATGCGGAGAAATTACTGTTTGTGCATTTACAATATTCATTGATTTTTGCCATTGAAAAACATCCAGAAATGATTGAAGCTACTGACTGAATGAAAGGAACTGGCATCTCACTCTCTTTGAATCTTCTTTATCATGCTAAGAGGAGCAGGAAAAAGCAAAAAATTTCAGAATTGCACCTTGCAATGCGGAGAAATTACTGTTTGTGCATTTACAATATTCATTGATTTTTGCCATTGAAAAACATCATGTTATTCATTTACCAGAAATGTTTGAAGCTACTGACTGAATGAAAGGAGCTGGCATCTCACTCTCTTTGAATCTTCTTTATCATGCTAAGAGGAGCAGGAAAAAGCAAAAAATTTCAGAATTGCACCTTGCAATGTGGAGAAATTACTGTTTGTGCATTTACAATATTCATTGATTTTTACCATTGAAAAACGTCCAGAAATGATTGAAGCTACTGACTGAATGAAAGTAGCTGGCATCTCACTCTCTTTGAATCTTCTTTATCATGCTAAGAGGAGCAGGAAAAAGCAAAAAATTTCAGACTTGCACCTTGCAATGCGGAGAAATTACTGTTTGTGCATTTACAATATTCATTGATTTTTGCCATTGAAAAACATCATGTTATTCATATACCAGAAATGTTTGAAGCTACTGACTGAATGAAAGGAGCTGGCATCTCACTCTCTTTGAATCTTCTTTATCATGCTAAGAGGAGCAGGAAAAAGCAAAAAATTTCAGAATTGCACCTTGCAATGCGGAGAAATTACTGTTTGTGCATTTACAATATTCATTGATTTTTGCCATTGAAAAACATCATGTTATTCATATACCAGAAATGATTGAAGCTACTGACTGAATGAAAGGAGCTGGCATCTCACTCTCTTTGAATCTTCTTTATCATGCTAAGAGGAGCAGGAAAAAGTAAAAAATTTCAGAATTGCACCTTGCAATGCGGAGAAATTACTGTTTGTGCATTTATAATATTCAATGATTTTTGCCATTGAAAAACGTCCAGAAATGATTGAAGCTACTGACTGAACGAAAGGAGCTGGCATCTCACTCTCTTTGAATCTTCTTTATCATGCTAAGAGGAGCAGGAAAAAGCAAAAAATTTCAGAATTGCACCTTGCAATGCGGAGAAATTACTGTTTGTGCATTTACAATATTCATTGATTTTTGCCATTGAAAAACATCCAGAAATGATTGAAGCTACTGACTGAATGAAAGGAGCTGGCATCTCACTCTCTTTTAATCTTCTTTATCATGCTAAGAGGAGCAGGAAAAAGCAAAAAATTTCAGAATTGCACCTTGCAATGCGGAGAAATTACTGTTTGTGCATTTACAATATTCATTGATTTTTGCCATTGAAAAACATCATGTTATTCATATTCCAGAAATGTTTGAAGCTACTGACTGAATGAAAGGAGCTGACATCTCACTCTCTTTGAATCTTCTTTATCATGCTAAGAGGAGCAGGAAAAAGCAAAAAATTTCAGAATTGCACCTTGCAATGCGGAGAAATTACTGTTTGTGCATTTACAATATTCATTGATTTTTGCCATTGAAAAACGTCCAGAAATGATTGAAGCTACTGACTGAATGAAAGGAGCTGGCATCTCACTCTCTTTGAATCTTCTTTATCATGCTAAGAGGAGCAGGAAAAAGCAAAAAATTTCAGAATTGCATCTTGCAATGCGGAGAAATTACTGTTTGTGCATTTACAATATTCATTGATTTTTGCCATTGAAAAACATGTTATTCATATACCAGAAATGTTTGAAGCTACTGACTGAATGAAAGGAGCTGGCACCTCACTCTCTTTGAATCTTCTTTATCATGCTAAGAGGAGCGGGAAAAAGCAAAAAATTTCAGAATTGCACCTTGCAATGCGGAGAAATTACTGTTTGTGCATTTATAATATTCAATGATTTTTGCCATTGAAAAACGTCCAGAAATGATTGAAGCTACTGACTGAACGAAAGGAGCTGGCATCTCACTCTCTTTGAATCTTCTTTATCATGCTAAGAGGAGCAGGAAAAAGCAAAAAATTTCAGAATTGCACCTTGCAATGCGGAGAAATTACTGTTTGTGCATTTACAATATTCATTGATTTTT
Organism: Phyllobates terribilis; assembly: GCF_046119375.1. Classification (NCBI taxonomy): domain Eukaryota; kingdom Metazoa; phylum Chordata; class Amphibia; order Anura; family Dendrobatidae; genus Phyllobates; species Phyllobates terribilis. The sequence goes on from NW_027365353.1 coordinate 57,164, forward strand.
GCCATTGAAAAACATCCAGAAATCATTGAAGCTACTGACTGAATGAAAGGAACTGGCATCTCACTCTCTTTGAATCTTCTTTATCATGCTAAGAGGAGCAGGAAAAAGCAAAAAATTTCAGAATTGCACCTTGCAATGCGGAGAAATTACTGTTTGTGCATTTACAATATTCATTGATTTTTGCCATTGAAAAACATCATGTTATTCATTTACCAGAAATGTTTGAAGCTACTGACTGAATGAAAGGAGCTGGCATCTCACTCTCTTTGAATCTTCTTTATCATGCTAAGAGGAGCAGGAAAAAGCAAAAAATTTCAGAATTGCACCTTGCAATGTGGAGAAATTACTGTTTGTGCATTTACAATATTCATTGATTTTTACCATTGAAAAACGTCCAGAAATGATTGAAGCTACTGACTGAATGAAAGTAGCTGGCATCTCACTCTCTTTGAATCTTCTTTATCATGCTAAGAGGAGCAGGAAAAAGCAAAAAATTTCAGACTTGCACCTTGCAATGCGGAGAAATTACTGTTTGTGCATTTACAATATTCATTGATTTTTGCCATTGAAAAACATCATGTTATTCATATACCAGAAATGTTTGAAGCTACTGACTGAATGAAAGGAGCTGGCATCTCACTCTCTTTGAATCTTCTTTATCATGCTAAGAGGAGCAGGAAAAATCAAAAAATTTCAGAATTGCACCTTGCAATGCGGAGAAATTACTGTTTGTGCATTTACAATATTCATTGATTTTTGCCATTGAAAAACATCATGTTATTCATATACCAGAAATGATTGAAGCTACTGACTGAATGAAAGGAGCTGGCATCTCACTCTCTTTGAATCTTCTTTATCATGCTAAGAGGAGCAGGAAAAAGTAAAAAATTTCAGACTTGCACCTTGCAATGCGGAGAAATTACTGTTTGTGCATTTATAATATTCAATGATTTTTGCCATTGAAAAACGTCCAGAAATGATTGAAGCTACTGACTGAACGAAAGGAGCTGGCATCTCACTCTCTTTGAATCTTCTTTATCATGCTAAGAGGAGCAGGAAAAAGCAAAAAATTTCAGAATTGCACCTTGCAATGCGGAGAAATTACTGTTTGTGCATTTACAATATTCATTGATTTTTGCCATTGAAAAACATCCAGAAATGATTGAAGCTACTGACTGAATGAAAGGAGCTGGCATCTCACTCTCTTTGAATCTTCTTTATCATGCTAAGAGGAGCAGAAAAAAGCAAAAAATTTCAGAATTGCACCTTGCAATGCGGAGAAATTACTGTTTGTGCATTTACAATATTCATTGATTTTTGCCATTGAAAAACATCATGTTATTCATATACCAGAAATGTTTGAAGCTACTGACTGAATGAAAGGAGCTGACATCTCACTCTCTTTGAATCTTCTTTGTCATGCTAAGAGGAGCAGGAAAAAGCAAAAAATTTCAGAATTGCACCTTGCAATGCGGAGAAATTACTGTTTGTGCATTTACAATATTCATTGATTTTTGCCATTGAAAAACGTCCAGAAATGATTGAAGCTACTGACTGAATGAAAGGAGCTGGCATCTCACTCTCTTTGAATCTTCTTTATCATGCTAAGAGGAGCAGGAAAAAGCAAAAAATTTCAGAATTGCACCTTGCAATGCGGAGAAATTACTGTTTGTGCATTTACAATATTCATTGATTTTTGCCATTGAAAAACATCCAGAAATGATTGAAGCTACTGACTGAATGAAAGGAGCTGGCATCTCACTCTCTTTGAATCTTCTTTATCATGCTAAGAGGAGCAGGAAAAAGCAAAAAATTTCAGAATTGCACCTTGCAATGCGGAGAAATTACTGTTTGTGCATTTACAATATTCATTGATTTTTGCCATTGAAAAACATCATGTTATTCATATACCAGAAATGTTTGAAGCTACTGACTGAATGAAAGGAGCTGACATCTCACTCTCTTTGAATCTTCTTTATCATGCTAAGAGGAGCAGGAAAAAGCAAAAAATTTCAGAATTGCACCTTGCAATGCGGAGAAATTGCTGTTTGTGCATTTACAATATTCATTGATTTTTGCCATTGAAAAACGTCCAGAAATGATTGAAGCTACTGACTGAATGAAAGGAGCTGGCATCTCACTCTCTTTGAATCTTCTTTATCATGCTAAGAGGAGCAGGAAAAAGCAAAAAATTTCAGAATTGCACCTTGCAATGCGGAGAAATTACTGTTTGTGCATTTACAATATTCATTGATTTTTGCCATTGAAAAACATGTTATTCATATACCAGAAATGTTTGAAGCTACTGACTGAATGAAAGGAGCTGGCACCTCACTCTCTTTGAATCTTCTTTATCATGCTAAGAGGAGCGGGAAAAAGCAAAAAATTTCAGAATTGCACCTTGCAATGCGGAGAAATTACTGTTTGTGCATTTACAATATTCATTGATTTTTGCCATTGAAAAACGTCCAGAAATGATTGAAGGTACTGACTGAATGAAAGGAGCTGGCATCTCACTCTCTTTGAATCTTCTTTATCATGCTAAGAGGAGCAGGAAAAAGCAAAAAATTTCAGACTTGCACCTTGCAATGCGGAGAAATTACTGTTTGTGCATTTACAATATTCATTGATTTTTGCCATTGAAAAACATCATGTTATTCATATACCAGAAATGTTTGAAGCTACTGACTGAATGAAAGGAGCTGGCATCTCACTCTCTTTGAATCTTCTTTATCATGCTAAGAGGAGCAGGAAAAAGCAAAAAATTTCAGAATTGCACCTTGCAATGCGGAGAAATTACTGTTTGTGCATTTACAATATTCATTGATTTTTGCCATTGAAAAACATCATGTTATTCATATACCAGAAATGTTTGAAGCTACTGACTGAATGAAAGGAGCTGGCATCTCACTCTCTTTGAATCTTCTTTATCATGCTAAGAGGAGCAGGAAAAAGCAAAAAATTTCAGAATTGCACCTTGCAATGTGGAGAAATTACTGTTTGTGCATTTACAATATTCATTGATTTTTACCATTGAAAAACGTCCAGAAATGATTGAAGCTACTGACTGAATGAAAGTAGCTGGCATCTCACTCTCTTTGAATCTTCTTTATCATGCTAAGAGGAGCAGGAAAAAGCAAAAAATTTCAGACTTGCACCTTGCAATGCGGAGAAATTACTGTTTGTGCATTTACAATATTCATTGATTTTTGCCATTGAAAAACATCATGTTATTCATATACCAGAAATGTTTGAAGCTACTGACTGAATGAAAGGAGCTGGCATCTCACTCTCTTTGAATCTTCTTTATCATGCTAAGAGGAGCAGGAAAAAGCAAAAAATTTCAGAATTGCACCTTGCAATGCGGAGAAATTACTGTTTGTGCATTTACAATATTCATTGATTTTTGCCATTGAAAAACATCATGTTATTCATATACCAGAAATGATTGAAGCTACTGACTGAATGAAAGGAGCTGGCATCTCACTCTCTTTGAATCTTCTTTATCATGCTAAGAGGAGCAGGAAAAAGTAAAAAATTTCAGAATTGCACCTTGCAATGCGGAGAAATTACTGTTTGTGCATTTATAATATTCAATGATTTTTGCCATTGAAAAACGTCCAGAAATGATTGAAGCTACTGACTGAACGAAAGGAGCTGGCATCTCACTCTCTTTGAATCTTCTTTATCATGCTAAGAGGAGCAGGAAAAAGCAAAAAATTTCAGAATTGCACCTTGCAATGCGGAGAAATTACTGTTTGTGCATTTACAATATTCATTGATTTTTGCCATTGAAAAACATCCAGAAATGATTGAAGCTACTGACTGAATGCAAGGAGCTGGCATCTCACTCTCTTTGAATCTTCTTTATCATGCTAAGAGGAGCAGGAAAAAGCAAAAAAATTCAGAATTGCACCTTGCAATGCGGAGAAATTACTGTTTGTGCATTTACAATATTCATTGATTTTTGCCATTGAAAAACATCATGTTATTCATATTCCAGAAATGTTTGAAGCTACTGACTGAATGAAAGGAGCTGACATCTCACTCTCTTTGAATCTTCTTTATCATGCTAAGAGGAGCAGGAAAAAGCAAAAAATTTCAGAATTGCACCTTGCAATGCGGAGAAATTACTGTTTGTGCATTTACAATATTCATTGATTTTTGCCATTGAAAAACATGTTATTCATATACCAGAAATGTTTGAAGCTACTGACTGAATGAAAGGAGCTGGCACCTCACTCTCTTTGAATCTTCTTTATCATGCTAAGAGGAGCGGGAAAAAGCAAAAAATTTCAGAATTGCACCTTGCAATGCGGAGAAATTACTGTTTGTGCATTTATAATATTCAATGATTTTTGCCATTGAAAAACGTCCAGAAATGATTGAAGCTACTGACTGAACGAAAGGAGCTGGCATCTCACTCTCTTTGAATCTTCTTTATCATGCTAAGAGGAGCAGGAAAAAGCAAAAAATTTCAGAATTGCACCTTGCAATGCGGAGAAATTACTGTTTGTGCATTTACAATATTCATTGATTTTTGCCATTGAAAAACATCCAGAAATGATTGAAGCTACTGACTGAATGAAAGGAGCTGGCATCTCACTCTCTTTGAATCTTCTTTATCATGCTAAGAGGAGCAGGAAAAAGCAAAAAATTTCAGAATTGCACCTTGCAATGCGGAGAAATTACTGTTTGTGCATTTACAATATTCATTGATTTTTGCCATTGAAAAACATCATGTTATTCATATACCAGAAATGTTTGAAGCTACTGACTGAATGAAAGGAGCTGGCATCTCACTCTCTTTGAATCTTCTTTATCATGCTAAGAGGAGCAGGAAAAAGCAAAAAATTTCAGAATTGCACCTTGCAATGTGGAGAAATTACTGTTTGTGCATTTACAATATTCATTGATTTTTACCATTGAAAAACGTCCAGAAATGATTGAAGCTACTGACTGAATGAAAGTAGCTGGCATCTCACTCTCTTTGAATCTTCTTTATCATGCTAAGAGGAGCAGGAAAAAGCAAAAAATTTCAGACTTGCACCTTGCAATGCGGAGAAATTACTGTTTGTGCATTTACAATATTCATTGATTTTTGCCATTGAAAAACATCATGTTATTCATATACCAGAAATGTTTGAAGCTACTGACTGAATGAAAGGAGCTGGCATCTCACTCTCTTTGAATCTTCTTTATCATGCTAAGAGGAGCAGGAAAAAGCAAAAAATTTCAGAATTGCACCTTGCAATGCGGAGAAAATACTGTTTGTGCATTTACAATATTCATTGATTTTTGCCATTGAAAAACATCATGTTATTCATATACCAGAAATGATTGAAGCTACTGACTGAATGAAAGGAGCTGGCATCTCACTCTCTTTGAATCTTCTTTATCATGCTAAGAGGAGCAGGAAAAAGTAAAAAATTTCAGAATTGCACCTTGCAATGCGGAGAAATTACTGTTTGTGCATTTATAATATTCAATGATTTTTGCCATTGAAAAACGTCCAGAAATGATTGAAGGTACTGACTGAATGAAAGGAGCTGGCATCTCACTCTCTTTGAATCTTCTTTATCATGCTAAGAGGAGCAGGAAAAAGCAAAAAATTTCAGACTTGCACCTTGCAATGCGGAGAAATTACTGTTTGTGCATTTACAATATTCATTGATTTTTGCCATTGAAAAACATCATGTTATTCATATACCAGAAATGTTTGAAGCTACTGACTGAATGAAAGGAGCTGGCATCTCACTCTCTTTGAATCTTCTTTATCATGCTAAGAGGAGCAGGAAAAAGCAAAAAATTTCAGAATTGCACCTTGCAATGCGGAGAAATTACTGTTTGTGCATTTACAATATTCATTGATTTTTGCCATTGAAAAACATCATGTTATTCATATACCAGAAATGTTTGAAGCTACTGACTGAATGAAAGGAGCTGGCATCTCACTCTCTTTGAATCTTCTTTATCATGCTAAGAGGAGCAGGAAAAAGCAAAAAATTTCAGAATTGCACCTTGCAATGTGGAGAAATTACTGTTTGTGCATTTACAATATTCATTGATTTTTACCATTGAAAAACGTCCAGAAATGATTGAAGCTACTGACTGAATGAAAGTAGCTGGCATCTCACTCTCTTTGAATCTTCTTTATCATGCTAAGAGGAGCAGGAAAAAGCAAAAAATTTCAGACTTGCACCTTGCAATGCGGAGAAATTACTGTTTGTGCATTTACAATATTCATTGATTTTTGCCATTGAAAAACATCATGTTATTCATATACCAGAAATGTTTGAAGCTACTGACTGAATGAAAGGAGCTGGCATCTCACTCTCTTTGAATCTTCTTTATCATGCTAAGAGGAGCAGGAAAAAGCAAAAAATTTCAGAATTGCACCTTGCAATGCGGAGAAATTACTGTTTGTGCATTTACAATATTCATTGATTTTTGCCATTTAAAAACATCATGTTATTCATATACCAGAAATGATTGAAGCTACTGACTGAATGAAAGGAGCTGGCATCTCACTCTCTTTGAATCTTCTTTATCATGCTAAGAGGAGCAGGAAAAAGTAAAAAATTTCAGAATTGCACCTTGCAATGCGGAGAAATTACTGTTTGTGCATTTATAATATTCAATGATTTTTCCATTGAAAAACGTCCAGAAATGATTGAAGCTACTGACTGAACGAAAGGAGCTGGCATCTCACTCTCTTTGAATCTTCTTTATCATGCTAAGAGGAGCAGGAAAAAGCAAAAAATTTCAGAATTGCACCTTGCAATGCGGAGAAATTACTGTTTGTGCATTTACAATATTCATTGATTTTTGCCATTGAAAAACATCCAGAAATGATTGAAGCTACTGACTGAATGCAAGGAGCTGGCATCTCACTCTCTTTGAATCTTCTTTATCATGCTAAGAGGAGCAGGAAAAAGCAAAAAATTTCAGAATTGCACCTTGCAATGCGGAGAAATTACTGTTTGTGCATTTACAATATTCATTGATTTTTGCCATTGAAAAACATCATGTTATTCATATTCCAGAAATGTTTGAAGCTACTGACTGAATGAAAGGAGCTGACATCTCACTCTCTTTGAATCTTCTTTATCATGCTAAGAGGAGCAGGAAAAAGCAAAAAATTTCAGAATTGCACCTTGCAATGCGGAGAAATTACTGTTTGTGCATTTACAATATTCATTGATTTTTGCCATTGAAAAACGTCCAGAAATGATTGAAGCTACTGACTGAATGAAAGGAGCTGGCATCTCACTCTCTTTGAATCTTCTTTATCATGCTAAGAGGAGCAGGAAAAAGCAAAAAATTTCAGAATTGCACCTTGCAATGCGGAGAAATTACTGTTTGTGCATTTACAATATTCATTGATTTTTGCCATTGAAAAACATGTTATTCATATACCAGAAATGTTTGAAGCTACTGACTGAATGAAAGGAGCTGGCACCTCACTCTCTTTGAATCTTCTTTATCATGCTAAGAGGAGCGGGAAAAAGCAAAAAATTTCAGAATTGCACCTTGCAATGCGGAGAAATTACTGTTTGTGCATTTATAATATTCAATGATTTTTGCCATTGAAAAACGTCCAGAAATGATTGAAGCTACTGACTGAACGAAAGGAGCTGGCATCTCACTCTCTTTGAATCTTCTTTATCATGCTAAGAGGAGCAGGAAAAAGCAAAAAATTTCAGAATTGCACCTTGCAATGCGGAGAAATTACTGTTTGTGCATTTACAATATTCATTGATTTTTGCCATTGAAAAACATCCAGAAATGATTGAAGCTACTGACTGAATGAAAGGAGCTGGCATCTCACTCTCTTTGAATCTTCTTTATCATGCTAAGAGGAGCAGGAAAAAGCAAAAAATTTCAGAATTGCACCTTGCAATGCGGAGAAATTACTGTTTGTGCATTTACAATATTCATTGATTTTTGCCATTGAAAAACATCATGTTATTCATATACCAGAAATGTTTGAAGCTACTGACTGAATGAAAGGAGCTGGCATCTCACTCTCTTTGAATCTTCTTTATCATGCTAAGAGGAGCAGGAAAAAGCAAAAAATTTCAGAATTGCACCTTGCAATGTGGAGAAATTACTGTTTGTGCATTTACAATATTCATTGATTTTTACCATTGAAAAACGTCCAGAAATGATTGAAGCTACTGACTGAATGAAAGTAGCTGGCATCTCACTCTCTTTGAATCTTCTTTATCATGCTAAGAGGAGCAGGAAAAAGCAAAAAATTTCAGACTTGCACCTTGCAATGCGGAGAAATTACTGTTTGTGCATTTACAATATTCATTGATTTTTGCCATTGAAAAACATCATGTTATTCATATACCAGAAATGTTTGAAGCTACTGACTGAATGAAAGGAGCTGGCATCTCACTCTCTTTGAATCTTCTTTATCATGCTAAGAGGAGCAGGAAAAAGCAAAAAATTTCAGAATTGCACCTTGCAATGCGGAGAAATTACTGTTTGTGCATTTACAATATTCATTGATTTTTGCCATTGAAAAACATCATGTTATTCATATACCAGAAATGATTGAAGCTACTGACTGAATGAAAGGAGCTGGCATCTCACTCTCTTTGAATCTTCTTTATCATGCTAAGAGGAGCAGGAAAAAGTAAAAAATTTCAGAATTGCACCTTGCAATGCGGAGAAATTACTGTTTGTGCATTTATAATATTCAATGATTTTTGCCATTGAAAAACGTCCAGAAATGATTGAAGCTACTGACTGAACGAAAGGAGCTGGCATCTCACTCTCCTTGAATCTTCTTTATCATGCTAAGAGGAGCAGGAAAAAGCAAAAAATTTCAGAATTGCACCTTGCAATGCGGAGAAATTACTGTTTGTGCATTTACAATATTCATTGATTTTTGCCATTGAAAAACATCCAGAAATGATTGAAGCTACTGACTGAATGAAAGGAGCTGGCATCTCACTCTCTTTGAATCTTCTTTATCATGCTAAGAGGAGCAGGAAAAAGCAAAAAATTTCAGAATTGCACCTTGCAATGCGGAGAAATTACTGTTTGTGCATTTACAATATTCATTGATTTTTGCCATTGAAAAACATCATGTTATTCATATACCAGAAATGTTTGAAGCTACTGACTGAATGAAAGGAGCTGACATCTCACTCTCTTTGAATCTTCTTTATCATGCTAAGAGGAGCAGGAAAAAGCAAAAAATTTCAGAATTGCACCTTGCAATGCGGAGAAATTACTGTTTGTGCATTTACAATATTCATTGATTTTTGCCATTGAAAAACGTCCAGAAATGATTGAAGCTACTGACTGAATGAAAGGAGCTGGCATCTCACTCTCTTTGAATCTTCTTTATCATGCTAAGAGGAGCAGGAAAAAGCAAAAAATTTCAGAATTGCACCTTGCAATGCGGAGAAATTACTGTTTGTGCATTTACAATATTCATTGATTTTTGCCATTGAAAAACATCCAGAAATGATTGAAGCTACTGACTGAATGAAAGGAGCTGGCATCTCACTCTCTTTGAATCTTCTTTATCATGCTAAGAGGAGCAGGAAAAAGCAAAAAATTTCAGAATTGCACCTTGCAATGCGGAGAAATTACTGTTTGTGCATTTACAATATTCATTGATTTTTGCCATTGAAAAACATCATGTTATTCATATACCAGAAATGTTTGAAGCTACTGACTGAATGAAAGGAGCTGGCATCTCACTCTCTTTGAATCTTCTTTATCATGCTAAGAGGAGCAGGAAAAAGCAAAAAATTTCAGAATTGCACCTTGCAATGTGGAGAAATTACTGTTTGTGCATTTACAATATTCATTGATTTTTACCATTGAAAAACGTCCAGAAATGATTGAAGCTACTGACTGAATGAAAGTAGCTGGCATCTCACTCTCTTTGAATCTTCTTTATCATGCTAAGAGGAGCAGGAAAAAGCAAAAAATTTCAGACTTGCACCTTGCAATGCGGAGAAATTACTGTTTGTGCATTTACAATATTCATTGATTTTTGCCATTGAAAAACATCATGTTATTCATATACCAGAAATGATTGAAGCTACTGACTGAATGAAAGGAGCTGGCATCTCACTCTCTTTGAATCTTCTTTATCATGCTAAGAGGAGCAGGAAAAAGCAAAAAATTTCAGAATTGCACCTTGCAATGCGGAGAAATTACTGTTTGTGCATTTACAATATTCATTGATTTTTGCCATTGAAAAACATCATGTTATTCATATACCAGAAATGATTGAAGCTACTGACTGAATGAAAGGAGCTGGCATCTCACTCTCTTTGAATCTTCTTTATCATGCTAAGAGGAGCAGGAAAAAGTAAAAAATTTCAGAATTGCACCTTGCAATGCGGAGAAATTACTGTTTGTGCATTTATAATATTCAATGATTTTTCCATTGAAAAACGTCCAGAAATGATTGAAGCTACTGACTGAACGAAAGGAGCTGGCATCTCACTCTCTTTGAATCTTCTTTATCATGCTAAGAGGAGCAGGAAAAAGCAAAAAATTTCAGAATTGCACCTTGCAATGCGGAGAAATTACTGTTTGTGCATTTACAATATTCATTGATTTTTGCCATTGAAAAACATCCAGAAATGATTGAAGCTACTGACTGAATGCAAGGAGCTGGCATCTCACTCTCTTTGAATCTTCTTTATCATGCTAAGAGGAGCAGGAAAAAGCAAAAAATTTCAGAATTGCACCTTGCAATGCGGAGAAATTACTGTTTGTGCATTTACAATATTCATTGATTTTTGCCATTGAAAAACATCATGTTATTCATATTCCAGAAATGTTTGAAGCTACTGACTGAATGAAAGGAGCTGACATCTCACTCTCTTTGAATCTTCTTTATCATGCTAAGAGGAGCAGGAAAAAGCAAAAAATTTCAGAATTGCACCTTGCAATGCGGAGAAATTACTGTTTGTGCATTTACAATATTCATTGATTTTTGCCATTGAAAAACGTCCAGAAATGATTGAAGCTACTGACTGAATGAAAGGAGCTGGCATCTCACTCTCTTTGAATCTTCTTTATCATGCTAAGAGGAGCAGGAAAAAGCAAAAAATTTCAGAATTGCACCTTGCAATGCGGAGAAATTACTGTTTGTGCATTTACAATATTCATTGATTTTTGCCATTGAAAAACATGTTATTCATATACCAGAAATGTTTGAAGCTACTGACTGAATGAAAGGAGCTGGCACCTCACTCTCTTTGAATCTTCTTTATCATGCTAAGAGGAGCGGGAAAAAGCAAAAAATTTCAGAATTGCACCTTGCAATGCGGAGAAATTACTGTTTGTGCATTTATAATATTCAATGATTTTTGCCATTGAAAAACGTCCAGAAATGATTGAAGCTACTCACTGAACGAAAGGAGCTGGCATCTCACTCTCTTTGAATCTTCTTTATCATGCTAAGAGGAGCAGGAAAAAGCAAAAAATTTCAGAATTGCACCTTGCAATGCGGAGAAATTACTGTTTGTGCATTTACAATATTCATTGATTTTTGCCATTGAAAAACATCCAGAAATGATTGAAGCTACTGACTGAATGAAAGGAGCTGGCATCTCACTCTCTTTGAATCTTCTTTATCATGCTAAGAGGAGCAGGAAAAAGCAAAAAATTTCAGAATTGCACCTTGCAATGCGGAGAAATTACTGTTTGTGCATTTACAATATTCATTGATTTTTGCCATTGAAAAACATCATGTTATTCATATACCAGAAATGTTTGAAGCTACTGACTGAATGAAAGGAGCTGGCATCTCACTCTCTTTGAATCTTCATTATCATGCTAAGAGGAGCAGGAAAAAGCAAAAAATTTCAGAATTGCACCTTGCAATGTGGAGAAATTACTGTTTGTGCATTTACAATATTCATTGATTTTTACCATTGAAAAACGTCCAGAAATGATTGAAGCTACTGACTGAATGAAAGTAGCTGGCATCTCACTCTCTTTGAATCTTCTTTATCATGCTAAGAGGAGCAGGAAAAAGCAAAAAATTTCAGACTTGCACCTTGCAATGCGGAGAAATTACTGTTTGTGCATTTACAATATTCATTGATTTTTGCCATTGAAAAACATCATGTTATTCATATACCAGAAATGTTTGAAGCTACTGACTGAATGAAAGGAGCTGGCATCTCACTCTCTTTGAATCTTCTTTATCATGCTAAGAGGAGCAGGAAAAAGCAAAAAATTTCAGAATTGCACCTTGCAATGCGGAGAAATTACTGTTTGTGCATTTACAATATTCATTGATTTTTGCCATTGAAAAACATCATGTTATTCATATACCAGAAATGATTGAAGCTACTGACTGAATGAAAGGAGCTGGCATCTCACTCTCTTTGAATCTTCTTTATCATGCTAAGAGGAGCAGGAAAAAGTAAAAAATTTCAGAATTGCACCTTGCAATGCGGAGAAATTACTGTTTGTGCATTTATAATATTCAATGATTTTTGCCATTGAAAAACGTCCAGAAATGATTGAAGCTACTGACTGAACGAAAGGAGCTGGCATCTCACTCTCCTTGAATCTTCTTTATCATGCTAAGAGGAGCAGGAAAAAGCAAAAAATTTCAGAATTGCACCTTGCAATGCGGAGAAATTACTGTTTGTGCATTTACAATATTCATTGATTTTTGCCATTGAAAAACATCCAGAAATGATTGAAGCTACTGACTGAATGAAAGGAGCTGGAATCTCACTCTCTTTGAATCTTCTTTATCATGCTAAGAGGAGCAGGAAAAAGCAAAAAATTTCAGAATTGCACCTTGCAATGCGGAGAAATTACTGTTTGTGCATTTACAATATTCATTGATTTTTGCCATTGAAAAACATCATGTTATTCATATACCAGAAATGTTTGAAGCTACTGACTGAATGAAAGGAGCTGACATCTCACTCTCTTTGAATCTTCTTTATCATGCTAAGAGGAGCAGGAAAAAGCAAAAAATTTCAGAATTGCACCTTGCAATGCGGAGAAATTACTGTTTGTGCATTTACAATATTCATTGATTTTTGCCATTGAAAAACGTCCAGAAATGATTGAAGCTACTGACTGAATGAAAGGAGCTGGCATCTCACTCTCTTTGAATCTTCTTTATCATGCTAAGAGGAGCAGGAAAAAGCAAAAAATTTCAGAATTGCACCTTGCAATGCGGAGAAATTACTGTTTGTGCATTTACAATATTCATTGATTTTTGCCATTGAAAAACATCCAGAAATGATTGAAGCTACTGACTGAATGAAAGGAGCTGGCATCTCACTCTCTTTGAATCTTCTTTATCATGCTAAGAGGAGCAGGAAAAAGCTAAAAATTTCAGAATTGCACCTTGCAATGCGGAGAAATTACTGTTTGTGCATTTACAATATTCATTGATTTTTGCCATTGAAAAACATCATGTTATTCATATACCAGAAATGTTTGAAGCTACTGACTGAATGAAAGGAGCTGACATCTCACTCTCTTTGAATCTTCTTTATCATGCTAAGAGGAGCAGGAAAAAGCAAAAAATTTCAGAATTGCACCTTGCAATGCGGAGAAATTGCTGTTTGTGCATTTACAATATTCATTGATTTTTGCCATTGAAAAACGTCCAGAAATGATTGAAGCTACTGACTGAATGAAAGGAGCTGGCATCTCACTCTCTTTGAATCTTCTTTATCATGCTAAGAGGAGCAGGAAAAAGCAAAAAATTTCAGAATTGCACCTTGCAATGCGGAGAAATTACTGTTTGTGCATTTACAATATTCATTGATTTTTGCCATTGAAAAACATGTTATTCATATACCAGAAATGTTTGAAGCTACTGACTGAATGAAAGGAGCTGGCACCTCACTCTCTTTGAATCTTCTTTATCATGCTAAGAGGAGCGGGAAAAAGCAAAAAATTTCAGAATTGCACCTTGCAATGCGGAGAAATTACTGTTTGTGCATTTACAATATTCATTGATTTTTGCCATTGAAAAACGTCCAGAAATGATTGAAGGTACTGACTGAATGAAAGGAGCTGGCATCTCACTCTCTTTGAATCTTCTTTATCATGCTAAGAGGAGCAGGAAAAAGCAAAAAATTTCAGAATTGCACCTTGCAATGCGGAGAAATTACAGTTTGTGCATTTACAATATTCATTGATTTTTGCCATTGAAAAACATCCAGAAATGATTGAAGCTACTGACTGAATGAAAGGAGCTGGCATCTCACTCTCTTTGAATCTTCTTTATCATGCTAAGAGGAGCAGGAAAAAGCAAAAAATTTCAGAATTGCACCTTGCAATGCGGAGAAATTACTGTTTGTGCATTTACAATATTCATTGATTTTTGCCATTGAAAAACATCATGTTATTCATATACCAGAAATGTTTGAAGCTACTGACTGAATGAAAGGAGCTGTCATCTCACTCTCTTTGAATCTTCTTTATCATGCTAAGAGGAGCAGGAAAAAGCAAAAAATTACAGAATTGCACCTTGCAATGTGGAGAAATTACTGTTTGTGCATTTACAATATTCATTGATTTTTACCATTGAAAAACGTCCAGAAATGATTGAAGCTACTGACTGAATGAAAGTAGCTGGCATCTCACTCTCTTTGAATCTTCTTTATCATGCTAAGAGGAGCAGGAAAAAGCAAAAAATTTCAGACTTGCACCTTGCAATGCGGAGAAATTACTGTTTGTGCATATACAATATTCATTGATTTTTGCCATTGAAAAACATCATGTTATTCATATACCAGAAATGATTGAAGCTACTGACTGAATGAAAGGAGCTGGCATCTCACTCTCTTTGAATCTTCTTTATCATGCTAAGAGGAGCAGGAAAAAGTAAAAAAAATTTCAGAATTGCACCTTGCAATGCGGAGAAATTACTGTTTGTGCATTTATAATATTCAATGATTTTTGCCATTGAAAAACGTCCAGAAATGATTGAAGCTACTGACTGAATGAAAGGAGCTGGCATCTCACTCTCTTTGAATCTTCTTTATCATGCTAAGAGGAGCAGGAAAAAGCAAAAAATTTCAGAATTGCACCTTGCAATGCGGAGAAATTACTGTTTGTGCATTTACAATATTCATTGATTTTTGCCATTGAAAAACATCATGTTATTCATATACCAGAAATGTTTGAAGCTACTGACTGAATGAAAGGAGCTGGCATCTCACTCTCTTTGAATCTTCTTTATCATGCTAAGAGGAGCAGGAAAAAGCAAAAAATTTCAGAATTGCACCTTGCAATGCGGAGAAATTACTGTTTGTGCATTTACAATATTCATTGATTTTTGCCATTGAAAAACGTCCAGAAATGATTGAAGTTACTGACTGAATGAAAGGAGCTGGCATCTCACTCTCTTTGAATCTTCTTTATCATGCTAAGAGGAGCAGGAAAAAGCAAAAAATTTCAGAATTGCACCTTGCAATGCGGAGAAATTACTGTTTGTGCATTTACAATATTCATTGGTTTTTGCCATTGAAAAACGTCCAGAAATGATTGAAGCTACTGACTGAATGAAAGGAGCTGGCATCTCACTCTCTTTGAATCTTCTTTATCATGCTAAGAGGAGCAGGAAAAAGCAAAAAATTTCAGAATTGCACCTTGCAATGCGGAGAAATTACAGTTTGTGCATTTACAATATTCATTGATTTTTGCCATTGAAAAACATCCAGAAATGATTGAAGCTACTGACTGAATGAAAGGAGCTGGCATCTCACTCTCTTTGAATCTTCTTTATCATGCTAAGAGGAGCAGGAAAAAGCAAAAAATTTCAGAATTGCACCTTGCAATGTGGAGAAATTACTGTTTGTGCATTTACAATATTCATTGATTTTTACCATTGAAAAACGTCCAGAAATGATTGAAGCTACTGACTGAATGAAAGTAGCTGGCATCTCACTCTCTTTGAATCTTCTTTATCATGCTAAGAGGAGCAGGAAAAAGCAAAAAATTTCAGACTTGCACCTTGCAATGCGGAGAAATTACTGTTTGTGCATTTACAATATTCATTGATTTTTGCCATTGAAAAACATCATGTTATTCATATACCAGAAATGTTTGAAGCTACTGACTGAATGAAAGGAGCTGGCATCTCACTCTCTTTGAATCTTCTTTATCATGCTAAGAGGAGCAGGAAAAAGCAAAAAATTTCAGAATTGCACCTTGCAATGCGGAGAAATTACTGTTTGTGCATTTACAATATTCATTGATTTTTGCCATTGAAAAACATCATGTTATTCATATACCAGAAATGTTTGAAGCTACTGACTGAATGAAAGGAGCTGGCATCTCACTCTCTTTGAATCTTCTTTATCATGCTAAGAGGAGCAGGAAAAAGCAAAAAATTTCAGAATTGCACCTTGCAATGTGGAGAAATTACTGTTTGTGCATTTACAATATTCATTGATTTTTACCATTGAAAAACGTCCAGAAATGATTGAAGCTACTGACTGAATGAAAGTAGCTGGCATCTCACTCTCTTTGAATCTTCTTTATCATGCTAAGAGGAGCAGGAAAAAGCAAAAAATTTCAGACTTGCACCTTGCAATGCGGAGAAATTACTGTTTGTGCATTTACAATATTCATTGATTTTTGCCATTGAAAAACATCATGTTATTCATATACCAGAAATGTTTGAAGCTACTGACTGAATGAAAGGAGCTGGCATCTCACTCTCTTTGAATCTTCTTTATCATGCTAAGAGGAGCAGGAAAAAGCAAAAAATTTCAGAATTGCACCTTGCAATGCGGAGAAATTACTGTTTGTGCATTTACAATATTCATTGATTTTTGCCATTGAAAAACATCATGTTATTCATATACCAGAAATGATTGAAGCTACTGACTGAATGAAAGGAGCTGGCATCTCACTCTCTTTGAATCTTCTTTATCATGCTAAGAGGAGCAGGAAAAAGTAAAAAATTTCAGAATTGCACCTTGCAATGCGGAGAAATTACTGTTTGTGCATTTATAATATTCAATGATTTTTGCCATTGAAAAACGTCCAGAAATGATTGAAGCTACTGACTGAACGAAAGGAGCTGGCATCTCACTCTCTTTGAATCTTCTTTATCATGCTAAGAGGAGCAGGAAAAAGCAAAAAATTTCAGAATTGCACCTTGCAATGCGGAGAAATTACTGTTTGTGCATTTACAATATTCATTGATTTTTGCCATTGAAAAACATCCAGAAATGATTGAAGCTACTGACTGAATGAAAGGAGCTGGCATCTCACTCTCTTTGAATCTTCTTTATCATGCTAAGAGGAGCAGGAAAAAGCAAAAAATTTCAGAATTGCACCTTGCAATGCGGAGAAATTACTGTTTGTGCATTTACAATATTCATTGATTTTTGCCATTGAAAAACATCATGTTATTCATATTCCAGAAATGTTTGAAGCTACTGACTGAATGAAAGGAGCTGACATCTCACTCTCTTTGAATCTTCTTTATCATGCTAAGAGGAGCAGGAAAAAGCAAAAAATTTCAGAATTGCACCTTGCAATGCGGAGAAATTACTGTTTGTGCATTTACAATATTCATTGATTTTTGCCATTGAAAAACGTCCAGAAATGATTGAAGCTACTGACTGAATGAAAGGAGCTGGCATCTCACTCTCTTTGAATCTTCTTTATCATGCTAAGAGGAGCAGGAAAAAGCAAAAAATTTCAGAATTGCATCTTGCAATGCGGAGAAATTACTGTTTGTGCATTTACAATATTCATTGATTTTTGCCATTGAAAAACATGTTATTCATATACCAGAAATGTTTGAAGCTACTGACTGAATGAAAGGAGCTGGCACCTCACTCTCTTTGAATCTTCTTTATCATGCTAAGAGGAGCGGGAAAAAGCAAAAAATTTCAGAATTGCACCTTGCAATGCGGAGAAATTACTGTTTGTGCATTTATAATATTCAATGATTTTTGCCATTGAAAAACGTCCAGAAATGATTGAAGCTACTGACTGAACGAAAGGAGCTGGCATCTCACTCTCTTTGAATCTTCTTTATCATGCTAAGAGGAGCAGGAAAAAGCAAAAAATTTCAGAATTGCACCTTGCAATGCGGAGAAATTACTGTTTGTGCATTTACAATATTCATTGATTTTTGCCATTGAAAAACATCCAGAAATGATTGAAGCTACTGACTGAATGAAAGGAACTGGCATCTCACTCTCTTTGAATCTTCTTTATCATGCTAAGAGGAGCAGGAAAAAGCAAAAAATTTCAGAATTGCACCTTGCAATGCGGAGAAATTACTGTTTGTGCATTTACAATATTCATTGATTTTTGCCATTGAAAAACATCATGTTATTCATATACCAGAAATGTTTGAAGCTACTGACTGAATGAAAGGAGCTGGCATCTCACTCTCTTTGAATCTTCTTTATCATGCTAAGAGGAGCAGGAAAAAGCAAAAAATTTCAGAATTGCACCTTGCAATGTGGAGAAATTACTGTTTGTGCATTTACAATATTCATTGATTTTTACCATTGAAAAACGTCCAGAAATGATTGAAGCTACTGACTGAATGAAAGTAGCTGGCATCTCACTCTCTTTGAATCTTCTTTATCATGCTAAGAGGAGCAGGAAAAAGCAAAAAATTTCAGACTTGCACCTTGCAATGCGGAGAAATTACTGTTTGTGCATTTACAATATTCATTGATTTTTGCCATTGAAAAACATCATGTTATTCATATACCAGAAATGTTTGAAGCTACTGACTGAATGAAAGGAGCTGGCATCTCACTCTCTTTGAATCTTCTTTATCATGCTAAGAGGAGCAGGAAAAAGCAAAAAATTTCAGAATTGCACCTTGCAATGCGGAGAAATTACTGTTTGTGCATTTACAATATTCATTGATTTTTGCCATTGAAAAACATCATGTTATTCATATACCAGAAATGATTGAAGCTACTGACTGAATGAAAGGAGCTGGCATCTCACTCTCTTTGAATCTTCTTTATCATGCTAAGAGGAGCAGGAAAAAGCAAAAAATTTCAGAATTGCACCTTGCAATGCGGAGAAATTACTGTTTGTGCATTTACAATATTCATTGATTTTTGCCATTGAAAAACATCCAGAAATGATTGAAGCTACTGACTGAATGAAAGGAGCTGGCATCTCACTCTCTTTGAATCTTCTTTATCATGCTAGGAGGAGCAGGAAAAAGCAAAAAATTTCAGAATTGCACCTTGCAATGCGGAGAAATTACTGTTTGTGCATTTACAATATTCATTGATTTTTGCCATTGAAAAACATCATGTTATTCATATACCAGAAATGTTTGAAGCTACTGACTGAATGAAAGGAGCTGACATCTCACTCTCTTTGAATCTTCTTTATCATGCTAAGAGGAGCAGGAAAAAGCAAAAAATTTCAGAATTGCACCTTGCAATGCGGAGAAATTACTGTTTGTGCATTTACAATATTCATTGATTTTTGCCATTGAAAAACGTCCAGAAATGATTGAAGCTACTGACTGAATGAAAGGAGCTGGCATCTCACTCTCTTTGAATCTTCTTTATCATGCTAAGAGGAGCAGGAAAAAGCAAAAAATTTCAGAATTGCACCTTGCAATGCGGAGAAATTACTGTTTGTGCATTTACAATATTCATTGATTTTTGCCATTGAAAAACATCCAGAAATGATTGAAGCTACTGACTGAATGAAAGGAGCTGGCATCTCACTCTCTTTGAATCTTCTTTATCATGCTAAGAGGAGCAGGAAAAAGCAAAAAATTTCAGAATTGCACCTTGCAATGCGGAGAAATTACTGTTTGTGCATTTACAATATTCATTGATTTTTGCCATTGAAAAACATCATGTTATTCATATACCAGAAATGTTTGAAGCTACTGACTGAATGAAAGGAGCTGACATCTCACTCTCTTTGAATCTTCTTTATCATGCTAAGAGGAGCAGGAAAAAGCAAAAAATTTCAGAATTGCACCTTGCAATGCGGAGAAATTGCTGTTTGTGCATTTACAATATTCATTGATTTTTGCCATTGAAAAACGTCCAGAAATGATTGAAGCTACTGACTGAATGAAAGGAGCTGGCATCTCACTCTCTTTGAATCTTCTTTATCATGCTAAGAGGAGCAGGAAAAAGCAAAAAATTTCAGAATTGCACCTTGCAATGCGGAGAAATTACTGTTTGTGCATTTACAATATTCATTGGTTTTTGCCATTGAAAAACGTCCAGAAATGATTGAAGCTACTGACTGAATGAAAGGAGCTGGCATCTCACTCTCTTTGAATCTTCTTTATCATGCTAAGAGGAGCAGGAAAAAGCAAAAAATTTCAGAATTGCACCTTGCAATGCGGAGAAATTACAGTTTGTGCATTTACAATATTCATTGATTTTTGCCATTGAAAAACATCCAGAAATGATTGAAGCTACTGACTGAATGAAAGGTGCTGGCATCTCACTCTCTTTGAATCTTCTTTATCATGCTAAGAGGAGCAGGAAAAAGCAAAAAATTTCAGAATTGCACCTTGCAATGCGGAGAAATTACTGTTTGTGCATTTACAATATTCATTGATTTTTGCCATTGAAAAACATCATGTTATTCATATACCAGAAATGTTTGAAGCTACTGACTGAATGAAAGGAGCTGGCATCTCACTCTCTTTGAATCTTCTTTATCATGCTAAGAGGAGCAGGAAAAAGCAAAAAATTTCAGAATTGCACCTTGCAATGTGGAGAAATTACTGTTTGTGCATTTACAATATTCATTGATTTTTACCATTGAAAAACGTCCAGAAATGATTGAAGCTACTGACTGAATGAAAGTAGCTGGCATCTCACTCTCTTTGAATCTTCTTTATCATGCTAAGAGGAGCAGGAAAAAGCAAAAAATTTCAGACTTGCACCTTGCAATGCGGAGAAATTACTGTTTGTGCATTTACAATATTCATTGATTTTTGCCATTGAAAAACATCATGTTATTCATATACCAGAAATGTTTGAAGCTACTGACTGAATGAAAGGAGCTGGCATCTCACTCTCTTTGAATCTTCTTTATCATGCTAAGAGGAGCAGGAAAAAGCAAAAAATTTCAGAATTGCACCTTGCAATGCGGAGAAATTACTGTTTGTGCATTTACAATATTCATTGATTTTTGCCATTGAAAAACATCATGTTATTCATATACCAGAAATGTTTGAAGCTACTGACTGAATGAAAGGAGCTGGCATCTCACTCTCTTTGAATCTTCTTTATCATGCTAAGAGGAGCAGGAAAAAGCAAAAAATTTCAGAATTGCACCTTGCAATGTGGAGAAATTACTGTTTGTGCATTTACAATATTCATTGATTTTTACCATTGAAAAACGTCCAGAAATGATTGAAGCTACTGACTGAATGAAAGTAGCTGGCATCTCACTCTCTTTGAATCTTCTTTATCATGCTAAGAGGAGCAGGAAAAAGCAAAAAATTTCAGACTTGCACCTTGCAATGCGGAGAAATTACTGTTTGTGCATTTACAATATTCATTGATTTTTGCCATTGAAAAACATCATGTTATTCATATACCAGAAATGTTTGAAGCTACTGACTGAATGAAAGGAGCTGGCATCTCACTCTCTTTGAATCTTCTTTATCATGCTAAGAGGAGCAGGAAAAAGCAAAAAATTTCAGAATTGCACCTTGCAATGCGGAGAAATTACTGTTTGTGCATTTACAATATTCATTGATTTTTGCCATTGAAAAACATCCAGAAATGATTGAAGCTACTGACTGAATGAAAGGAGCTGGCATCTCACTCTCTTTGAATCTTCTTTATCATGCTAAGAGGAGCAGGAAAAAGCAAAAAATTTCAGAATTGCACCTTGCAATGCGGAGAAATTACTGTTTGTGCATTTACAATATTCATTGATTTTTGCCATTGAAAAACATCATGTTATTCATATTCCAGAAATGTTTGAAGCTACTGACTGAATGAAAGGAGCTGACATCTCACTCTCTTTGAATCTTCTTTATCATGCTAAGAGGAGCAGGAAAAAGCAAAAAATTTCAGAATTGCACCTTGCAATGCGGAGAAATTACTGTTTGTGCATTTACAATATTCATTGATTTTTGCCATTGAAAAACGTCCAGAAATGATTGAAGCTACTGACTGAATGAAAGGAGCTGGCATCTCACTCTCTTTGAATCTTCTTTATCATGCTAAGAGGAGCAGGAAAAAGCAAAAAATTTCAGAATTGCATCTTGCAATGCGGAGAAATTACTGTTTGTGCATTTACAATATTCATTGATTTTTGCCATTGAAAAACATGTTATTCATATACCAGAAATGTTTGAAGCTACTGACTGAATGAAAGGAGCTGGCACCTCACTCTCTTTGAATCTTCTTTATCATGCTAACAGGAGCGGGAAAAAGCAAAAAATTTCAGAATTGCACCTTGCAATGCGGAGAAATTACTGTTTGTGCATTTATAATATTCAATGATTTTTGCCATTGAAAAACGTCCAGAAATGATTGAAGCTACTGACTGAACGAAAGGAGCTGGCATCTCACTCTCTTTGAATCTTCTTTATCATGCTAAGAGGAGCAGGAAAAAGCAAAAAATTTCAGAATTGCACCTTGCAATGCGGAGAAATTACTGTTTGTGCATTTACAATATTCATTGATTTTTGCCATTGAAAAACATCCAGAAATGATTGAAGCTACTGACTGAATGAAAGGAACTGGCATCTCACTCTCTTTGAATCTTCTTTATCATGCTAAGAGGAGCAGGAAAAAGCAAAAAATTTCAGAATTGCACCTTGCAATGCGGAGAAATTACTGTTTGTGCATTTACAATATTCATTGATTTTTGCCATTGAAAAACATCATGTTATTCATATACCAGAAATGTTTGAAGCTACTGACTGAATGAAAGGAGCTGGCATCTCACTCTCTTTGAATCTTCTTTATCATGCTAAGAGGAGCAGGAAAAAGCAAAAAATTTCAGAATTGCACCTTGCAATGTGGAGAAATTACTGTTTGTGCATTTACAATATTCATTGATTTTTACCATTGAAAAACGTCCAGAAATGATTGAAGCTACTGACTGAATGAAAGTAGCTGGCATCTCACTCTCTTTGAATCTTCTTTATCATGCTAAGAGGAGCAGGAAAAAGCAAAAAATTTCAGACTTGCACCTTGCAATGCGGAGAAATTACTGTTTGTGCATTTACAATATTCATTGATTTTTGCCATTGAAAAACATCATGTTATTCATATACCAGAAATGTTTGAAGCTACTGACTGAATGAAAGGAGCTGGCATCTCACTCTCTTTGAATCTTCTTTATCATGCTAAGAGGAGCAGGAAAAAGCAAAAAATTTCAGAATTGCACCTTGCAATGCGGAGAAATTACTGTTTGTGCATTTACAATATTCATTGATTTTTGCCATTGAAAAACATCATGTTATTCATATACCAGAAATGATTGAAGCTACTGACTGAATGAAAGGAGCTGGCATCTCACTCTCTTTGAATCTTCTTTATCATGCTAAGAGGAGCAGGAAAAAGCAAAAAATTTCAGAATTGCACCTTGCAATGCGGAGAAATTACTGTTTGTGCATTTACAATATTCATTGATTTTTGCCATTGAAAAACATCCAGAAATGATTGAAGCTACTGACTGAATGAAAGGAGCTGGCATCTCACTCTCTTTGAATCTTCTTTATCATGCTAAGAGGAGCAGGAAAAAGCAAAAAATTTCAGAATTGCACCTTGCAATGCGGAGAAATTACTGTTTGTGCATTTACAATATTCATTGATTTTTGCCATTGAAAAACATCATGTTATTCATATACCAGAAATGTTTGAAGCTACTGACTGAATGAAAGGAGCTGACATCTCACTCTCTTTGAATCTTCTTTATCATGCTAAGAGGAGCAGGAAAAAGCAAAAAATTTCAGAATTGCACCTTGCAAAGCGGAGAAATTACTGTTTGTGCATTTACAATATTCATTGATTTTTGCCATTGAAAAACGTCCAGAAATGATTGAAGCTACTGACTGAATGAAAGGAGCTGGCATCTCACTCTCTTTGAATCTTCTTTATCATGCTAAGAGGAGCAGGAAAAAGCAAAAAATTTCAGAATTGCACCTTGCAATGCGGAGAAATTACTGTTTGTGCATTTACAATATTCATTGATTTTTGCCATTGAAAAACATCCAGAAATGATTGAAGCTACTGACTGAATGAAAGGAGCTGGCATCTCACTCTCTTTGAATCTTCTTTATCATGCTAAGAGGAGCAGGAAAAAGCAAAAAATTTCAGAATTGCACCTTGCAATGCGGAGAAATTACTGTTTGTGCATTTACAATATTCATTGATTTTTGCCATTGAAAAACATCATGTTATTCATATACCAGAAATGTTTGAAGCTACTGACTGAATGAAAGGAGCTGACATCTCACTCTCTTTGAATCTTCTTTATCATGCTAAGAGGAGCAGGAAAAAGCAAAAAATTTCAGAATTGCACCTTGCAATGCGGAGAAATTGCTGTTTGTGCATTTACAATATTCATTGATTTTTGCCATTGAAAAACGTCCAGAAATGATTGAAGCTACTGACTGAATGAAAGGAGCTGGCATCTCACTCTCTTTGAATCTTCTTTATCATGCTAAGAGGAGCAGGAAAAAGCAAAAAATTTCAGAATTGCACCTTGCAATGCGGAGAAATTACTGTTTGTGCATTTACAATATTCATTGATTTTTGCCATTGAAAAACATGTTATTCATATACCAGAAATGTTTGAAGCTACTGACTGAATGAAAGGAGCTGGCACCTCACTCTCTTTGAATCTTCTTTATCATGCTAAGAGGAGCGGGAAAAAGCAAAAAATTTCAGAATTGCACCTTGCAATGCGGAGAAATTACTGTGTGTGCATTTACAATATTCATTGATTTTTGCCATTGAAAAACATCCAGAAATGATTGAAGGTACTGACTGAATGAAAGGAGCTGGCATCTCACTCTCTTTGAATCTTCTTTATCATGCTAAGAGGAGCAGGAAAAAGCAAAAAATTACAGACTTGCACCTTGCAATGCGGAGAAATTACTGTTTGTGCATTTACAATATTCATTGATTTTTGCCATTGAAAAACATCATGTTATTCATATACCAGAAATGTTTGAAGCTACTGACTGAATGAAAGGAGCTGGCATCTCACTCTCTTTGAATCTTCTTTATCATGCTAAGAGGAGCAGGAAAAAGCAAAAAATTTCAGAATTGCACCTTGCAATGCGGAGAAATTACTGTTTGTGCATTTACAATATTCATTGATTTTTGCCATTGAAAAACATCATGTTATTCATATACCAGAAATGTTTGAAGCTACTGACTGAATGAAAGGAGCTGGCATCTCACTCTCTTTGAATCTTCTTTATCATGCTAAGAGGAGCAGGAAAAAGCAAAAAATTTCAGAATTGCACCTTGCAATGTGGAGAAATTACTGTTTGTGCATTTACAATATTCATTGATTTTTACCATTGAAAAACGTCCAGAAATGATTGAAGCTACTGACTGAATGAAAGTAGCTGGCATCTCACTCTCTTTGAATCTTCTTTATCATGCTAAGAGGAGCAGGAAAAAGCAAAAAATTTCAGACTTGCACCTTGCAATGCGGAGAAATTACTGTTTGTGCATTTACAATATTCATTGATTTTTGCCATTGAAAAACATCATGTTATTCATATACCAGAAATGTTTGAAGCTACTGACTGAATGAAAGGAGCTGGCATCTCACTCTCTTTGAATCTTCTTTATCATGCTAAGAGGAGCAGGAAAAAGCAAAAAATTTCAGAATTGCACCTTGCAATGCGGAGAAATTACTGTTTGTGCATTTACAATATTCATTGATTTTTGCCATTGAAAAACATCATGTTATTCATATACCAGAAATGATTGAAGCTACTGACTGAATGAAAGGAGCTGGCATCTCACTCTCTTTGAATCTTTTTTATCATGCTAAGAGGAGCAGGAAAAAGTAAAAAATTTCAGAATTGCACCTTGCAATGCGGAGAAATTACTGTTTGTGCATTTATAATATTCAATGATTTTTGCCATTGAAAAACGTCCAGAAATGATTGAAGCTACTGACTGAACGAAAGGATCTGGCATCTCACTCTCTTTGAATCTTCTTTATCATGCTAAGAGGAGCAGGAAAAAGCAAAAAATTTCAGAATTGCACCTTGCAATGCGGAGAAATTACTGTTTGTGCATTTACAATATTCATTGATTTTTGCCATTGAAAAACATCCAGAAATGATTGAAGCTACTGACTGAATGAAAGGAGCTGGCATCTCACTCTCTTTGAATCTTCTTTATCATGCTAAGAGGAGCAGGAAAAAGCAAAAAATTTCAGAATTGCACCTTGCAATGCGGAGAAATTACTGTTTGTGCATTTACAATATTCATTGATTTTTGCCATTGAAAAACATCATGTTATTCATATTCCAGAAATGTTTGAAGCTACTGACTGAATGAAAGGAGCTGACATCTCACTCTCTTTGAATCTTCTTTATCATGCTAAGAGGAGCAGGAAAAAGCAAAAAATTTCAGAATTGCACCTTGCAATGCGGAGAAATTACTGTTTGTGCATTTACAATATTCATTGATTTTTGCCATTGAAAAACGTCCAGAAATGATTGAAGCTACTGACTGAATGAAAGGAGCTGGCATCTCACTCTCTTTGAATCTTCTTTATCATGCTAAGAGGAGCAGGAAAAAGCAAAAAATTTCAGAATTGCACCTTGCAATGCGGAGAAATTACTGTTTGTGCATTTACAATATTCATTGATTTTTGCCATTGAAAAACATGTTATTCATATACCAGAAATGTTTGAAGCTACTGACTGAATGAAAGGAGCTGGCACCTCACTCTCTTTGAATCTTCTTTATCATGCTAAGAGGAGCGGGAAAAAGCAAAAAATTTCAGAATTGCACCTTGCAATGCGGAGAAATTACTGTTTGTGCATTTATAATATTCAATGATTTTTGCCATTGAAAAACGTCCAGAAATGATTGAAGCTACTGACTGAACGAAAGGAGCTGGCATCTCACTCTCTTTGTATCTTCTTTATCATGCTAAGAGGAGCAGGAAAAAGCAAAAAATTTCAGAATTGCACCTTGCAATGCGGAGAAATTACTGTTTGTGCATTTACAATATTCATTGATTTTTGCCATTGAAAAACATCCAGAAATGATTGAAGCTACTGACTGAATGAAAGGAGCTGGCATCTCACTCTCTTTGAATCTTCTTTATCATGCTAAGAGGAGCAGGAAAAAGCAAAAAATTTCAGAATTGCACCTTGCAATGCGGAGAAATTACTGTTTGTGCATTTACAATATTCATTGATTTTTGCCATTGAAAAACATCATGTTATTCATATACCAGAAATGTTTGAAGCTACTGACTGAATGAAAGGAGCTGGCATCTCACTCTCTTTGAATCTTCTTTATCATGCTAAGAGGAGCAGGAAAAAGCAAAAAATTTCAGAATTGCACCTTGCAATGTGGAGAAATTACTGTTTGTGCATTTACAATATTCATTGATTTTTACCATTGAAAAACGTCCAGAAATGATTGAAGCTACTGACTGAATGAAAGTAGCTGGCATCTCACTCTCTTTGAATCTTCTTTATCATGCTAAGAGGAGCAGGAAAAAGCAAAAAATTTCAGACTTGCACCTTGCAATGCGGAGAAATTACTGTTTGTGCATTTACAATATTCATTGATTTTTGCCATTGAAAAACATCATGTTATTCATATACCAGAAATGTTTGAAGCTACTGACTGAATGAAAGGAGCTGGCATCTCACTCTCTTTGAATCTTCTTTATCATGCTAAGAGGAGCAGGAAAAAGCAAAAAATTTCAGAATTGCACCTTGCAATGTGCAGAAATTACTGTTTGTGCATTTACAATATTCATTGATTTTTACCATTGAAAAACGTCCAGAAATGATTGAAGCTACTGACTGAATGAAAGTAGCTGGCATCTCACTCTCTTTGAATCTTCTTTATCATGCTAAGAGGAGCAGGAAAAAGCAAAAAATTTCAGACTTGCACCTTGCAATGCGGAGAAATTACTGTTTGTGCATTTACAATATTCATTGATTTTTGCCATTGAAAAACATCATGTTATTCATATACCAGAAATGTTTGAAGCTACTGACTGAATGAAAGGAGCTGGCATCTCACTCTCTTTGAATCTTCTTTATCATGCTAAGAGGAGCAGGAAAAAGCAAAAAATTTCAGACTTGCACCTTGCAATGCGGAGAAATTACTGTTTGTGCATTTACAATATTCATTGATTTTTACCATTGAAAAACGTCCAGAAATGATTGAAGCTACTGACTGAATGAAAGTAGCTGGCATCTCACTCTCTTTGAATCTTCTTTATCATGCTAAGAGGAGCAGGAAAAAGCAAAAAATTTCAGACTTGCACCTTGCAATGCGGAGAAATTACTGTTTGTGCATTTACAATATTCATTGATTTTTGCCATTGAAAAACATCATGTTATTCATATACCAGAAATGTTTGAAGCTACTGACTGAATGAAAGGAGCTGGCATCTCACTCTCTTTGAATCTTCTTTATCATGCTAAGAGGAGCAGGAAAAAGCAAAAAATTTCAGAATTGCACCTTGCAATGCGGAGAAATTACTGTTTGTGCATTTACAATATTCATTGATTTTTGCCATTGAAAAACATCATGTTATTCATATACCAGAAATGATTGAAGCTACTGACTGAATGAAAGGAGCTGGCATCTCACTCTCTTTGAATCTTCTTTATCATGCTAAGAGGAGCAGGAAAAAGTAAAAAATTTCAGAATTGCACCTTGCAATGCGGAGAAATTACTGTTTGTGCATTTATAATATTCAATGATTTTTGCCATTGAAAAACGTCCAGAAATGATTGAAGCTACTGACTGAACGAAAGGAGCTGGCATCTCACTCTCTTTGAATCTTCTTTATCATGCTAAGAGGAGCAGGAAAAAGCAAAAAATTTCAGAATTGCACCTTGCAATGCGGAGAAATTACTGTTTGTGCATTTACAATATTCATTGATTTTTGCCATTGAAAAACATCCAGAAATGATTGAAGCTACTGACTGAATGAAAGGAGCTGGCATCTCACTCTCTTTGAATCTTCTTTATCATGCTAAGAGGAGCAGGAAAAAGCAAAAAATTTCAGAATTGCACCTTGCAATGCGGAGAAATTACTGTTTGTGCATTTACAATATTCATTGATTTTTGCCATTGAAAAACATCATGTTATTCATATACCAGAAATGTTTGAAGCTACTGACTGAATGAAAGGAGCTGACATCTCACTCTCTTTGAATCTTCTTTATCATGCTAAGAGGAGCAGGAAAAAGCAAAAAATTTCAGAATTGCACCTTGCAATGCGGAGAAATTACTGTTTGTGCATTTACAATATTCATTGATTTTTGCCATTGAAAAACGTCCAGAAATGATTGAAGCTACTGACTGAATGAAAGGAGCTGGCATCTCACTCTCTTTGAATCTTCTTTATCATGCTAAGAGGAGCAGGAAAAAGCAAAAAATTTCAGAATTGCACCTTGCAATGCGGAGAAATTACTGTTTGTGCATTTACAATATTCATTGATTTTTGCCATTGAAAAACATCCAGAAATGATTGAAGCTACTGACTGAATGAAAGGAGCTGGCATCTCACTCTCTTTGAATCTTCTTTATCATGCTAAGAGGAGCAGGAAAAAGCTAAAAATTTCAGAATTGCACCTTGCAATGCGGAGAAATTACTGTTTGTGCATTTACAATATTCATTGATTTTTGCCATTGAAAAACATCATGTTATTCATATACCAGAAATGTTTGAAGCTACTGACTGAATGAAAGGAGCTGACATCTCACTCTCTTTGAATCTTCTTTATCATGCTAAGAGGAGCAGGAAAAAGCAAAAAATTTCAGAATTGCACCTTGCAATGCGGAGAAATTGCTGTTTGTGCATTTACAATATTCATTGATTTTTGCCATTGAAAAACGTCCAGAAATGATTGAAGCTACTGACTGAATGAAAGGAGCTGGCATCTCACTCTCTTTGAATCTTCTTTATCATGCTAAGAGGAGCAGGAAAAAGCAAAAAATTTCAGAATTGCACCTTGCAATGCGGAGAAATTACTGTTTGTGCATTTACAATATTCATTGATTTTTGCCATTGAAAAACATGTTATTCATATACCAGAAATGTTTGAAGCTACTGACTGAATGAAAGGAGCTGGCACCTCACTCTCTTTGAATCTTCTTTATCATGCTAAGAGGAGCGGGAAAAAGCAAAAAATTTCAGAATTGCACCTTGCAATGCGGAGAAATTACTGTTTGTGCATTTACAATATTCATTGATTTTTGCCATTGAAAAACGTCCAGAAATGATTGAAGGTACTGACTGAATGAAAGGAGCTGGCATCTCACTCTCTTTGAATCTTCTTTATCATGCTAAGAGGAGCAGGAAAAAGCAAAAAATTTCAGAATTGCACCTTGCAATGCGGAGAAATTACAGTTTGTGCATTTACAATATTCATTGATTTTTGCCATTGAAAAACATCCAGAAATGATTGAAGCTACTGACTGAATGAAAGGAGCTGGCATCTCACTCTCTTTGAATCTTCTTTATCATGCTAAGAGGAGCAGGAAAAAGCAAAAAATTTCAGAATTGCACCTTGCAATGCGGAGAAATTACTGTTTGTGCATTTACAATATTCATTGATTTTTGCCATTGAAAAACATCATGTTATTCATATACCAGAAATGTTTGAAGCTACTGACTGAATGAAAGGAGCTGGCATCTCACTCTCTTTGAATCTTCTTTATCATGCTAAGAGGAGCAGGAAAAAGCAAAAAATTTCAGAATTGCACCTTGCAATGTGGAGAAATTACTGTTTGTGCATTTACAATATTCATTGATTTTTACCATTGAAAAACGTCCAGAAATGATTGAAGCTACTGACTGAATGAAAGTAGCTGGCATCTCACTCTCTTTGAATCTTCTTTATCATGCTAAGAGGAGCAGGAAAAAGCAAAAAATTTCAGACTTGCACCTTGCAATGCGGAGAAATTACTGTTTGTGCATTTACAATATTCATTGATTTTTGCCATTGAAAAACATCATGTTATTCATATACCAGAAATGTTTGAAGCTACTGACTGAATGAAAGGAGCTGGCATCTCACTCTCTTTGAATCTTCTTTATCATGCTAAGAGGAGCAGGAAAAAGCAAAAAATTTCAGAATTGCACCTTGCAATGTGGAGAAATTACTGTTTGTGCATTTACAATATTCATTGATTTTTACCATTGAAAAACGTCCAGAAATGATTGAAGCTACTGACTGAATGAAAGTAGCTGGCATCTCACTCTCTTTGAATCTTCTTTATCATGCTAAGAGGAGCAGGAAAAAGCAAAAAAATTTCAGACTTGCACCTTGCAATGCGGAGAAATTACTGTTTGTGCATTTACAATATTCATTGATTTTTGCCATTGAAAAACATCATGTTATTCATATACCAGAAATGTTTGAAGCTACTGACTGAATGAAAGGAGCTGGCATCTCACTCTCTTTGAATCTTCTTTATCATGCTAAGAGGAGCAGGAAAAAGCAAAAAATTTCAGAATTGCACCTTGCAATGCGGAGAAATTACTGTTTGTGCATTTACAATATTCATTGATTTTTGCCATTGAAAAACATCATGTTATTCATATACCAGAAATGATTGAAGCTACTGACTGAATGAAAGGAGCTGGCATCTCACTCTCTTTGAATCTTCTTTATCATGCTAAGAGGAGCAGGAAAAAGTAAAAAATTTCAGAATTGCACCTTGCAATGCGGAGAAATTACTGTTTGTGCATTTATAATATTCAATGATTTTTGCCATTGAAAAACGTCCAGAAATGATAGAAGCTACTGACTGAACGAAAGGAGCTGGCATCTCACTCTCTTTGAATCTTCTTTATCATGCTAAGAGGAGCAGGAAAAAGCAAAAAATTTCAGAATTGCACCTTGCAATGCGGAGAAATTACTGTTTGTGCATTTACAATATTCATTGATTTTTGCCATTGAAAAACATCCAGAAATGATTGAAGCTACTGACTGAATGAAAGGAGCTGGCATCTCACTCTCTTTGAATCTTCTTTATCATGCTAAGAGGAGCAGGAAAAAGCAAAAAATTTCAGAATTGCACCTTGCAATGCGGAGAAATTACTGTTTGTGCATTTACAATATTCATTGATTTTTGCCATTGAAAAACATCATGTTATTCATATACCAGAAATGTTTGAAGCTACTGACTGAATGAAAGGAGCTGACATCTCACTCTCTTTGAATCTTCTTTATCATGCTAAGAGGAGCAGGAAAAAGCAAAAAATTTCAGAATTGCACCTTGCAATGCGGAGAAATTACTGTTTGTGCATTTACAATATTCATTGATTTTTGCCATTGAAAAACATCCAGAAATGATTGAAGCTACTGACTGAATGAAAGGAGCTGGCATCTCACTCTCTTTGAATCTTCTTTATCATGCTAAGAGGAGCAGGAAAAAGCAAAAAATTTCAGAATTGCACCTTGCAATGCGGAGAAATTACTGTTTGTGCATTTACAATATTCATTGATTTTTGCCATTGAAAAACATCATGTTATTCATATACCAGAAATGTTTGAAGCTACTGACTGAATGAAAGGAGCTGGCATCTCACTCTCTTTGAATCTTCTTTATCATGCTAAGAGGAGCAGGAAAAAGCAAAAAATTTCAGAATTGCACCTTGCAATGCGGAGAAATTACTGTTTGTGCATTTACAATATTCATTGATTTTTGCCTTTGAAAAACATCATGTTATTCATATACCAGAAATGTTTGAAGCTACTGACTGAATGAAAGGAGCTGGCATCTCACTCTCTTTGAATCTTCTTTATCATGCTAAGAGGAGCGGGAAAAAGCAAAAAATTTCAGAATTGCACCTTGCAATGTGGAGAAATTACTGTTTGTGCATTTACAATATTCATTGATTTTTACCATTGAAAAACGTCCAGAAATGATTGAAGCTACTGACTGAATGAAAGTAACTGGCATCTCACTCTCTTTGAATCTTCTTTATCATGCTAAGAGGAGCAGGAAAAAGCAAAAAATTTCAGACTTGCACCTTGCAATGCGGAGAAATTACTGTTTGTGCATTTACAATATTCATTGATTTTTGCCATTGAAAAACATCATGTTATTCATATACCAGAAATGTTTGAAGCTACTGACTGAATGAAAGGAGCTGGCATCTCACTCTCTTTGAATCTTCTTTATCATGCTAAGAGGAGCAGGAAAAAGCAAAAAATTTCAGAATTGCACCTTGCAATGCGGAGAAATTACTGTTTGTGCATTTACAATATTCATTGATTTTTGCCATTGAAAAACGTCCAGAAATGATTGAAGCTACTGACTGAATGAAAGGAGCTGGCATCTCACTCTCTTTGAATCTTCTTTATCATGCTAAGAGGAGCAGGAAAAAGCAAAAAATTTCAGAATTGCACCTTGCAATGCGGAGAAATTACTGTTTGTGCATTTACAATCTTCATTGATTTTTGCCATTGAAAAACGTCCAGAAATGATTGAAGCTACTGACTGAATGAAAGGAGCTGGCATCTCACTCTCTTTGAATCTTCTTTATCATGCTAAGAGGAGCAGGAAAAATCAAAAAATTTCAGAATTGCACCTTGCAATGCGGAGAAATTACTGTTTGTGCATTTACAATATTCATTGATTTTTGCCATTGAAAAACATGTTATTCATATACCAGAAATGTTTGAAGCTACTGACTGAATGAAAGGAGCTGGCACCTCACTCTCTTTGAATCTTCTTTATCATGCTAAGAGGAGCGGGAAAAAGCAAAAAATTTCAGAATTGCACCTTGCAATGCGGAGAAATTACTGTTTGTGCATTTACAATATTCATTGATTTTTGCCATTGAAAAACGTCCAGAAATGATTGAAGGTACTGACTGAATGAAAGGAGCTGGCATCTCACTCTCTTTGAATCTTCTTTATCATGCTAAGAGGAGCAGGAAAAAGCAAAACATTTCAGAATTGCACCTTGCAATGCGGAGAAATTACTGTTTGTGCATTTACAATATTCATTGATTTTTGCCATTGAAAAACATCATGTTATTCATATACCAGAAATGTTTGAAGCTACTGACTGAATGAAAGGAGCTGACATCTCACTCTCTTTGAATCTTCTTTATCATGCTAAGAGGAGCAGGAAAAAGCAAAAAATTTCAGAATTGCACCTTGCAATGCGGAGAAATTGCTGTTTGTGCATTTACAATATTCATTGATTTTTGCCATTGAAAAACGTCCAGAAATGATTGAAGCTACTGACTGAATGAAAGGAGCTGGCATCTCACTCTCTTTGAATCTTCTTTATCATGCTAAGAGGAGCAGGAAAAAGCAAAAAATTTCAGAATTGCACCTTGCAATGCGGAGAAATTACTGTTTGTGCATTTACAATATTCATTGATTTTTGCCATTGAAAAACATCATGTTATTCATATACCAGAAATGTTTGAAGCTACTGACTGAATGAAAGGAGCTGACATCTCACTCTCTTTGAATCTTCTTTATCATGCTAAGAGGAGCAGGAAAAAGCAAAAAATTTCAGAATTGCACCTTGCAATGCGGAGAAATTGCTGTTTGTGCATTTACAATATTCATTGATTTTTGCCATTGAAAAACGTCCAGAAATGATTGAAGCTACTGACTGAATGAAAGGAGCTGGCATCTCACTCTCTTTGAATCTTCTTTATCATGCTAAGAGGAGCAGGAAAAAGCAAAAAATTTCAGAATTGCACCTTGCAATGCGGAGAAATTACTGTTTGTGCATTTACAATATTCATTGATTTTTGCCATTGAAAAACATGTTATTCATATACCAGAAATGTTTGAAGCTACTGACTGAATGAAAGGAGCTGGCACCTCACTCTCTTTGAATCTTCTTTATCATGCTAAGAGGAGCGGGAAAAAGCAAAAAATTTCAGAATTGCACCTTGCAATGCGGAGAAATTACTGTTTGTGCATTTACAATATTCATTGATTTTTGCCATTGAAAAACGTCCAGAAATGATTGAAGGTACTGACTGAATGAAAGGAGCTGGCATCTCACTCTCTTTGAATCTTCTTTATCATGCTAAGAGGAGCAGGAAAAAGCAAAAAATTTCAGAATTGCACCTTGCAATGCGGAGAAATTACAGTTTGTGCATTTACAATATTCATTGATTTTTGCCATTGAAAAACATCCAGAAATGATTGAAGCTACTGACTGAATGAAAGGAGCTGGCATCTCACTCTCTTTGAATCTTCTTTATCATGCTAAGAGGAGCAGGAAAAAGCAAAAAATTTCAGAATTGCACCTTGCAATGCGGAGAAATTACTGTTTGTGCATTTACAATATTCATTGATTTTTGCCATTGAAAAACATCATGTTATTCATATACCAGAAATGTTTGAAGCTACTGACTGAATGAAAGGAGCTGGCATCTCACTCTCTTTGAATCTTCTTTATCATGCTAAGAGGAGCAGGAAAAAGCAAAAAATTTCAGAATTGCACCTTGCAATGTGGAGAAATTACTGTTTGTGCATTTACAATATTCATTGATTTTTACCATTGAAAAACGTCCAGAAATGATTGAAGCTACTGACTGAATGAAAGTAGCTGGCATCTCACTCTCTTTGAATCTTCTTTATCATGCTAAGAGGAGCAGGAAAAAGCAAAAAATTTCAGACTTGCACCTTGCAATGCGGAGAAATTACTGTTTGTGCATTTACAATATTCATTGATTTTTGCCATTGAAAAACATCATGTTATTCATATACCAGAAATGTTTGAAGCTACTGACTGAATGAAAGGAGCTGGCATCTCACTCTCTTTGAATCTTCTTTATCATGCTAAGAGGAGCAGGAAAAAGCAAAAAATTTCAGAATTGCACCTTGCAATGTGGAGAAATTACTGTTTGTGCATTTACAATATTCATTGATTTTTACCATTGAAAAACGTCCAGAAATGATTGAAGCTACTGACTGAATGAAAGTAGCTGGCATCTCACTCTCTTTGAATCTTCTTTATCATGCTAAGAGGAGCAGGAAAAAGCAAAAAAATTTCAGACTTGCACCTTGCAATGCGGAGAAATTACTGTTTGTGCATTTACAATATTCATTGATTTTTGCCATTGAAAAACATCATGTTATTCATATACCAGAAATGTTTGAAGCTACTGACTGAATGAAAGGAGCTGGCATCTCACTCTCTTTGAATCTTCTTTATCATGCTAAGAGGAGCAGGAAAAAGCAAAAAATTTCAGAATTGCACCTTGCAATGCGGAGAAATTACTGTTTGTGCATTTACAATATTCATTGATTTTTGCCATTGAAAAACATCATGTTATTCATATACCAGAAATGATTGAAGCTACTGACTGAATGAAAGGAGCTGGCATCTCACTCTCTTTGAATCTTCTTTATCATGCTAAGAGGAGCAGGAAAAAGTAAAAAATTTCAGAATTGCACCTTGCAATGCGGAGAAATTACTGTTTGTGCATTTATAATATTCAATGATTTTTGCCATTGAAAAACGTCCAGAAATGATAGAAGCTACTGACTGAACGAAAGGAGCTGGCATCTCACTCTCTTTGAATCTTCTTTATCATGCTAAGAGGAGCAGGAAAAAGCAAAAAATTTCAGAATTGCACCTTGCAATGCGGAGAAATTACTGTTTGTGCATTTACAATATTCATTGATTTTTGCCATTGAAAAACATCCAGAAATGATTGAAGCTACTGACTGAATGAAAGGAGCTGGCATCTCACTCTCTTTGAATCTTCTTTATCATGCTAAGAGGAGCAGGAAAAAGCAAAAAATTTCAGAATTGCACCTTGCAATGCGGAGAAATTACTGTTTGTGCATTTACAATATTCATTGATTTTTGCCATTGAAAAACATCATGTTATTCATATACCAGAAATGTTTGAAGCTACTGACTGAATGAAAGGAGCTGACATCTCACTCTCTTTGAATCTTCTTTATCATGCTAAGAGGAGCAGGAAAAAGCAAAAAATTTCAGAATTGCACCTTGCAATGCGGAGAAATTACTGTTTGTGCATTTACAATATTCATTGATTTTTGCCATTGAAAAACATCCAGAAATGATTGAAGCTACTGACTGAATGAAAGGAGCTGGCATCTCACTCTCTTTGAATCTTCTTTATCATGCTAAGAGGAGCAGGAAAAAGCAAAAAATTTCAGAATTGCACCTTGCAATGCGGAGAAATTACTGTTTGTGCATTTACAATATTCATTGATTTTTGCCATTGAAAAACATCATGTTATTCATATACCAGAAATGTTTGAAGCTACTGACTGAATGAAAGGAGCTGGCATCTCACTCTCTTTGAATCTTCTTTATCATGCTAAGAGGAGCAGGAAAAAGCAAAAAATTTCAGAATTGCACCTTGCAATGCGGAGAAATTACTGTTTGTGCATTTACAATATTCATTGATTTTTGCCTTTGAAAAACATCATGTTATTCATATACCAGAAATGTTTGAAGCTACTGACTGAATGAAAGGAGCTGGCATCTCACTCTCTTTGAATCTTCTTTATCATGCTAAGAGGAGCGGGAAAAAGCAAAAAATTTCAGAATTGCACCTTGCAATGTGGAGAAATTACTGTTTGTGCATTTACAATATTCATTGATTTTTACCATTGAAAAACGTCCAGAAATGATTGAAGCTACTGACTGAATGAAAGTAACTGGCATCTCACTCTCTTTGAATCTTCTTTATCATGCTAAGAGGAGCAGGAAAAAGCAAAAAATTTCAGACTTGCACCTTGCAATGCGGAGAAATTACTGTTTGTGCATTTACAATATTCATTGATTTTTGCCATTGAAAAACATCATGTTATTCATATACCAGAAATGTTTGAAGCTACTGACTGAATGAAAGGAGCTGGCATCTCACTCTCTTTGAATCTTCTTTATCATGCTAAGAGGAGCAGGAAAAAGCAAAAAATTTCAGAATTGCACCTTGCAATGCGGAGAAATTACTGTTTGTGCATTTACAATATTCATTGATTTTTGCCATTGAAAAACGTCCAGAAATGATTGAAGCTACTGACTGAATGAAAGGAGCTGGCATCTCACTCTCTTTGAATCTTCTTTATCATGCTAAGAGGAGCAGGAAAAAGCAAAAAATTTCAGAATTGCACCTTGCAATGCGGAGAAATTACTGTTTGTGCATTTACAATCTTCATTGATTTTTGCCATTGAAAAACGTCCAGAAATGATTGAAGCTACTGACTGAATGAAAGGAGCTGGCATCTCACTCTCTTTGAATCTTCTTTATCATGCTAAGAGGAGCAGGAAAAATCAAAAAATTTCAGAATTGCACCTTGCAATGCGGAGAAATTACTGTTTGTGCATTTACAATATTCATTGATTTTTGCCATTGAAAAACATGTTATTCATATACCAGAAATGTTTGAAGCTACTGACTGAATGAAAGGAGCTGGCACCTCACTCTCTTTGAATCTTCTTTATCATGCTAAGAGGAGCGGGAAAAAGCAAAAAATTTCAGAATTGCACCTTGCAATGCGGAGAAATTACTGTTTGTGCATTTACAATATTCATTGATTTTTGCCATTGAAAAACGTCCAGAAATGATTGAAGGTACTGACTGAATGAAAGGAGCTGGCATCTCACTCTCTTTGAATCTTCTTTATCATGCTAAGAGGAGCAGGAAAAAGCAAAAAATTTCAGAATTGCACCTTGCAATGCGGAGAAATTACTGTTTGTGCATTTACAATATTCATTGATTTTTGCCACTGAAAAACGTCCAGAAATGATTGAAGCTACTGACTGAATGAAAGGAGCTGGCATCTCACTCTCTTTGAATCTTCTTTATCATGCTAAGAGGAGCAGGAAAAAGCAAAAAATTTCAGAATTGCACCTTGCAATGCGGAGAAATTACTGTTTGTGCATTTACAATATTCATTGATTTTTGCCATTGAAAAACATCCAGAAATGATTGAAGCTACTGACTGAATGAAAGGAGCTGGCATCTCACTCTCTTTGAATCTTCTTTATCATGCTAAGAGGAGCAGGAAAAAGCAAAAAATTTCAGAATTGCACCTTGCAATGCGGAGAAATTACTGTTTGTGCATTTACAATATTCATTGATTTTTGCCATTGAAAAACATCATGTTATTCATATACCAGAAATGTTTGAAGCTACTGACTGAATGAAAGGAGCTGGCATCTCACTCTCTTTGAATCTTCTTTATCATGCTAAGAGGAGCAGGAAAAAGCAAAAAATTTCAGAATTGCACCTTGCAATGTGGAGAAATTACTGTTTGTGCATTTACAATATTCATTGATTTTTACCATTGAAAAACGTCCAGAAATGATTGAAGCTACTGACTGAATGAAAGTAGCTGGCATCTCACTCTCTTTGAATCTTCTTTATCATGCTAAGAGGAGCAGGAAAAAGCAAAAAATTTCAGACTTGCACCTTGCAATGCGGAGAAATTACTGTTTGTGCATTTACAATATTCATTGATTTTTGCCATTGAAAAACATCATGTTATTCATATACCAGAAATGTTTGAAGCTACTGACTGAATGAAAGGAGCTGGCATCTCACTCTCTTTGAATCTTCTTTATCATGCTAAGAGGAGCAGGAAAAAGCAAAAAATTTCAGAATTGCACCTTGCAATGCGGAGAAATTACTGTTTGTACATTTACAATATTCATTGATTTTTGCCATTGAAAAACATCCAGAAATGATTGAAGCTACTGACTGAATGAAAGGAGCTGGCATCTCACTCTCTTTGAATCTTCTTTATCATGCTAAGAGGAGCAGGAAAAAGCAAAAAATTTCAGAATTGCACCTTGCAATGCGGAGAAATTACTGTTTGTGCATTTACAATATTCATTGATTTTTGCCATTGAAAAACATCATGTTATTCATATACCAGAAATGTTTGAAGCTACTGACTGAATGAAAGGAGCTGACATCACACTCTCTTTGAATCTTCTTTATCATGCTAAGAGGAGCAGGAAAAAGCAAAAAATTTCAGAATTGCACCTTGCAATGCGGAGAAATTACTGTTTGTGCATTTACAATATTCATTGATTTTTGCCATTGAAAAACATCCAGAAATGATTGAAGCTACTGACTGAATGAAAAGAGCTGGCATCTCACTCTCTTTGAATCTTCTTTATCATGCTAAGAGGAGCAGGAAAAAGCAAAAAATTTCAGAATTGCACCTTGCAATGCGGAGAAATTACTGTTTGTGCATTTACAATATTCATTGATTTTTGCCATTGAAAAACATCATGTTATTCATATACCAGAAATGTTTGAAGCTACTGACTGAATGAAAGGAGCTGGCATCTCACTCTCTTTGAATCTTCTTTATCATGCTAAGAGGAGCAGGAAAAAGCAAAAAATTTCAGAATTGCACCTTGCAATGCGGAGAAATTACTGTTTGTGCATTTACAATATTCATTGATTTTTGCCATTGAAAAACGTCCAGAAATGATTGAAGGTACTGACTGAATGAAAGGAGCTGGCATCTCACTCTCTTTGAATCTTCTTTATCATGCTAAGAGGAGCAGGAAAAAGCAAAAAATTTCAGAATTGCACCTTGCAATGCGGAGAAATTACTGTTTGTGCATTTACAATATTCATTGGTTTTTGCCATTGAAAAACGTCCAGAAATGATTGAAGCTACTGACTGAATGAAAGGAGCTGGCATCTCACTCTCTTTGAATCTTCTTTATCATGCTAAGAGGAGCAGGAAAAAGCAAAAAATTTCAGAATTGCACCTTGCAATGCGGAGAAATTACAGTTTGTGCATTTACAATATTCATTGATTTTTGCCATTGAAAAACATCCAGAAATGATTGAAGCTACTGACTGAATGAAAGGAGCTGGCATCTCACTCTCTTTGAATCTTCTTTATCATGCTAAGAGGAGCAGGAAAAAGCAAAAAATTTCAGAATTGCACCTTGCAATGCGGAGAAATTACTGTTTGT
This sequence comes from Phyllobates terribilis, assembly GCF_046119375.1. NCBI lineage: Eukaryota > Metazoa > Chordata > Amphibia > Anura > Dendrobatidae > Phyllobates > Phyllobates terribilis. The sequence continues at coordinate 98,293 of NW_027365353.1, forward strand.
GCATTTACAATATTCATTGATTTTTGCCATTGAAAAACATCATGTTATTCATATACCAGAAATGTTTGAAGCTACTGACTGAATGAAAGGAGCTGGCATCTCACTCTCTTTGAATCTTCTTTATCATGCTAAGAGGAGCAGGAAAAAGCAAACAATTTCAGAATTGCACCTTGCAATGTGGAGAAATTACTGTTTGTGCATTTACAATATTCATTGATTTTTACCATTGAAAAACGTCCAGAAATGATTGAAGCTACTGACTGAATGAAAGTAGCTGGCATCTCACTCTCTTTGAATCTTCTTTATCATGCTAAGAGGAGCAGGAAAAAGCAAAAAATTTCAGACTTGCACCTTGCAATGCGGAGAAATTACTGTTTGTGCATTTACAATATTCATTGATTTTTGCCATTGAAAAACATCATGTTATTCATATACCAGAAATGTTTGAAGCTACTGACTGAATGAAAGGAGCTGGCATCTCACTCTCTTTGAATCTTCTTTATCATGCTAAGAGGAGCAGGAAAAAGTAAAAAATTTCAGAATTGCACCTTGCAATGCGGAGAAATTACTGTTTGTGCATTTATAATATTCAATGATTTTTGCCATTGAAAAACGTCCAGAAATGATTGAAGCTACTGACTGAACGAAAGGAGCTGGCATCTCACTCTCTTTGAATCTTCTTTATCATGCTAAGAGGAGCAGGAAAAAGCAAAAAATTTCAGAATTGCACCTTGCAATGCGGAGAAATTACTGTTTGTGCATTTACAATATTCATTGATTTTTGCCATTGAAAAACATCCAGAAATGATTGAAGCTACTGACTGAATGAAAGTAGCTGGCATCTCACTCTCTTTGAATCTTCTTTATCATGCTAAGAGGAGCAGGAAAAAGCAAAAAATTTCAGACTTGCACCTTGCAATGCGGAGAAATTACTGTTTGTGCATTTACAATATTCATTGATTTTTGCCATTGAAAAACATCATGTTATTCATATACCAGAAATGTTTGAAGCTACTGACTGAATGAAAGGAGCTGGCATCTCACTCTCTTTGAATCTTCTTTATCATGCTAAGAGGAGCAGGAAAAAGCAAAAAGTTTCAGAATTGCACCTTGCAATGCGGAGAAATTACTGTTTGTACATTTACAATATTCATTGATTTTGCCATTGAAAAACATCCAGAAATGATTGAAGCTACTGACTGAATGAAAGGAGCTGGCATCTCACTCTCTTTGAATCTTCTTTATCATGCTAAGAGGAGCAGGAAAAAGCAAAAAATTTCAGAATTGCACCTTGCAATGCGGAGAAATTACTGTTTGTGCATTTACAATATTCATTGATTTTTGCCATTGAAAAACATCATGTTATTCATATACCAGAAATGTTTGAAGCTACTGACTGAATGAAAGGAGCTGACATCACACTCTCTTTGAATCTTCTTTATCATGCTAAGAGGAGCAGGAAAAAGCAAAAAATTTCAGAATTGCACCTTGCAATGCGGAGAAATTACTGTTTGTGCATTTACAATATTCATTGATTTTTGCCATTGAAAAACATCATGTTATTCATATACCAGAAATGTTTGAAGCTACTGACTGAATGAAAGGAGCTGGCATCTCACTCTCTTTGAATCTTCTTTATCATGCTAAGAGGAGCAGGAAAAAGCAAACAATTTCAGAATTGCACCTTGCAATGCGGAGAAATTACTGTTTGTGCATTTACAATATTCATTGATTTTTGCCATTGAAAAACGTCCAGAAATGATTGAAGGTACTGACTGAATGAAAGGAGCTGGCATCTCACTCTCTTTGAATCTTCTTTATCATGCTAAGAGGAGCAGGAAAAAGCAAAAAATTTCAGAATTGCACCTTGCAATGCGGAGAAATTACTGTTTGTGCATTTACAATATTCATTGGTTTTTGCCATTGAAAAACGTCCAGAAATGATTGAAGCTACTGACTGAATGAAAGGAGCTGGCATCTCACTCTCTTTGAATCTTCTTTATCATGCTAAGAGGAGCAGGAAAAAGCAAAAAATTTCAGACTTGCACCTTGCAATGCGGAGAAATTACTGTTTGTGCATTTACAATATTCATTGATTTTTGCCATTGAAAAACATCATGTTATTCATATACCAGAAATGTTTGAAGCTACTGACTGAATGAAAGGAGCTGGCATCTCACTCTCTTTGAATCTTCTTTATCATGCTAAGAGGAGCAGGAAAAAGTAAAAAATTTCAGAATTGCACCTTGCAATGCGGAGAAATTACTGTTTGTGCATTTATAATATTCAATGATTTTTGCCATTGAAAAACGTCCAGAAATGATTGAAGCTACTGACTGAACGAAAGGAGCTGGCATCTCACTCTCTTTGAATCTTCTTTATCATGCTAAGAGGAGCAGGAAAAAGCAAAAAATTTCAGAATTGCACCTTGCAATGCGGAGAAATTACTGTTTGTGCATTTACAATATTCATTGATTTTTGCCATTGAAAAACATCCAGAAATGATTGAAGCTACTGACTGAATGAAAGGAGCTGGCATCTCACTCTCTTTGAATCTTCTTTATCATGCTAAGAGGAGCAGGAAAAAGCAAAAAATTTCAGAATTGCACCTTGCAATGCGGAGAAATTACTGTTTGTGCATTTACAATATTCATTGATTTTTGCCATTGAAAAACGTCCAGAAATGATTGAAGCTACTGACTGAATGAAAGGAGCTGGCATCTCACTCTCTTTGAATCTTCTTTATCATGCTAAGAGGAGCAGGAAAAAGCAAAAAATTTCAGAATTGCACCTTGCAATGCGGAGAAATTACTGTTTGTGCATTTACAATATTCATTGATTTTTGCCATTGAAAAACATGTTATTCATATACCAGAAATGTTTGAAGCTACTGACTGAATGAAAGGAGCTGGCACCTCACTCTCTTTGAATCTTCTTTATCATGCTAAGAGGAGCGGGAAAAAGCAAAAAATTTCAGAATTGCACCTTGCAATGTGGAGAAATTACTGTTTGTGCATTTATAATATTCAATGATTTTTGCCATTGAAAAACGTCCAGAAATGATTGAAGCTACTGACTGAACGAAAGGAGCTGGCATCTCACTCTCTTTGAATCTTCTTTATCATGCTAAGAGGAGCAGGAAAAAGCAAAAAATTTCAGAATTGCACCTTGCAATGCGGAGAAATTACTGTTTGTGCATTTACAATATTCATTGATTTTTGCCATTGAAAAACATCATGTTATTCATATACCAGAAATGTTTGAAGCTACTGACTGAATGAAAGGAGCTGACATCTCACTCTCTTTGAATCTTCTTTATCATGCTAAGAGGAGCAGGAAAAAGCAAAAAATTTCAGAATTGCACCTTGCAATGCGGAGAAATTACTGTTTGTGCATTTACAATATTCATTGATTTTTACCATTGAAAAACGTCCAGAAATGATTGAAGCTACTGACTGAATGAAAGTAGCTGGCATCTCACTCTCTTTGAATCTTCTTTATCATGCTAAGAGGAGCAGGAAAAAGCAAAAAATTTCAGACTTGCACCTTGCAATGCGGAGAAATTACTGTTTGTGCATTTACAATATTCATTGATTTTTGCCATTGAAAAACATCATGTTATTCATATACCAGAAATGTTTGAAGCTACTGACTGAATGAAAGGAGCTGGCATCTCACTCTCTTTGAATCTTCTTTATCATGCTAAGAGGAGCAGGAAAAAGCAAAAAATTTCAGAATTGCACCTTGCAATGCGGAGAAATTACTGTTTGTGCATTTACAATATTCATTGATTTTTGCCATTGAAAAACATCCAGAAATGATTGAAGCTACTGACTGAATGAAAGGAGCTGGCATCTCACTCTCTTTGAATCTTCTTTATCATGCTAAGAGGAGCAGGAAAAAGCAAAAAATTTCAGAATTGCACCTTGCAATGCGGAGAAATTACTGTTTGTGCATTTACAATATTCATTGATTTTTGCCATTGAAAAACATCATGTTATTCATATACCAGAAATGTTTGAAGCTACTGACTGAATGAAAGGAGCTGACATCACACTCTCTTTGAATCTTGTTTATCATGCTAAGAGGAGCAGGAAAAAGCAAAAAATTTCAGAATTGCACCTTGCAATGCGGAGAAATTACTGTTTGTGCATTTACAATATTCATTGATTTTTGCCATTGAAAAACATCCAGAAATGATTGAAGCTACTGACTGAATGAAAGGAGCTGGCATCTCACTCTCTTTGAATCTTCTTTATCATGCTAAGAGGAGCAGGAAAAAGCAAAAAATTTCAGAATTGCACCTTGCAATGCGGAGAAATTACTGTTTTGTGCATTTACAATATTCATTGGTTTTTGCCATTGAAAAACGTCCAGAAATGATTGAAGCTACTGACTGAATGAAAGGAGCTGGCATCTCACTCTCTTTGAATCTTCTTTATCATGCTAAGAGGAGCAGGAAAAAGCAAAAAATTTCAGAATTGCACCTTGCAATGCGGAGAAATTACAGTTTGTGCATTTACAATATTCATTGATTTTTGCCATTGAAAAACATCCAGAAATGATTGAAGCTACTGACTGAATGAAAGGAGCTGGCATCTCACTCTCTTTGAATCTTCTTTATCATGCTAAGAGGAGCAGGAAAAAGCAAAAAATTTCAGAATTGCACCTTGCAATGTGGAGAAATTACTGTTTGTGCATTTACAATATTCATTGATTTTTACCATTGAAAAACGTCCAGAAATGATTGAAGCTACTGACTGAATGAAAGTAGCTGGCATCTCACTCTCTTTGAATCTTCTTTATCATGCTAAGAGGAGCAGGAAAAAGCAAAAAATTTCAGACTTGCACCTTGCAATGCGGAGAAATTACTGTTTGTGCATTTACAATATTCATTGATTTTTGCCATTGAAAAACATCATGTTATTCATATACCAGAAATGTTTGAAGCTACTGACTGAATGAAAGGAGCTGGCATCTCACTCTCTTTGAATCTTCTTTATCATGCTAAGAGGAGCAGGAAAAAGCAAAAAATTTCAGAATTGCACCTTGCAATGCGGAGAAATTACTGTTTGTGCATTTACAATATTCATTGATTTTTGCCATTGAAAAACATCATGTTATTCATATACCAGAAATGTTTGAAGCTACTGACTGAATGAAAGGAGCTGGCATCTCACTCTCTTTGAATCTTCTTTATCATGCTAAGAGGAGCAGGAAAAAGCAAAAAATTTCAGAATTGCACCTTGCAATGTGGAGAAATTACTGTTTGTGCATTTACAATATTCATTGATTTTTACCATTGAAAAACGTCCAGAAATGATTGAAGCTACTGACTGAATGAAAGTAGCTGGCATCTCACTCTCTTTGAATCTTCTTTATCATGCTAAGAGGAGCAGGAAAAAGCAAAAAATTTCAGACTTGCACCTTGCAATGCGGAGAAATTACTGTTTGTGCATTTACAATATTCATTGATTTTTGCCATTGAAAAACATCATGTTATTCATATACCAGAAATGTTTGAAGCTACTGACTGAATGAAAGGAGCTGGCATCTCACTCTCTTTGAATCTTCTTTATCATGCTAAGAGGAGCAGGAAAAAGCAAAAAATTTCAGAATTGCACCTTGCAATGCGGAGAAATTACTGTTTGTGCATTTACAATATTCATTGATTTTTGCCATTGAAAAACATCATGTTATTCATATACCAGAAATGATTGAAGCTACTGACTGAATGAAAGGAGCTGGCATCTCACTCTCTTTGAATCTTCTTTATCATGCTAAGAGGAGCAGGAAAAAGTAAAAAATTTCAGAATTGCACCTTGCAATGCGGAGAAATTACTGTTTGTGCATTTATAATATTCAATGATTTTTGCCATTGAAAAACGTCCAGAAATGATTGAAGCTACTGACTGAACGAAAGGAGCTGGCATCTCACTCTCTTTGAATCTTCTTTATCATGCTAAGAGGAGCAGGAAAAAGCAAAAAATTTCAGAATTGCACCTTGCAATGCGGAGAAATTACTGTTTGTGCATTTACAATATTCATTGATTTTTGCCATTGAAAAACATCCAGAAATGATTGAAGCTACTGACTGAATGAAAGGAGCTGGCATCTCACTCTCTTTGAATCTTCTTTATCATGCTAAGAGGAGCAGGAAAAAGCAAAAAATTTCAGAATTGCACCTTGCAATGCGGAGAAATTACTGTTTGTGCATTTACAATATTCATTGATTTTTGCCATTGAAAAACATCATGTTATTCATATACCAGAAATGTTTGAAGCTACTGACTGAATGAAAGGAGCTGACATCTCACTCTCTTTGAATCTTCTTTATCATGCTAAGAGGAGCAGGAAAAAGCAAAAAATTTCAGAATTGCACCTTGCAATGCGGAGAAATTACTGTTTGTGCATTTACAATATTCATTGATTTTTGCCATTGAAAAACATCATGTTATTCATATACCAGAAATGTTTGAAGCTACTGACTGAATGAAAGGAGCTGACATCTCACTCTCTTTGAATCTTCTTTATCATGCTAAGAGGAGCAGGAAAAAGCAAAAAATTTCAGAATTGCACCTTGCAATGCGGAGAAATTACTGTTTGTGCATTTACAATATTCATTGATTTTTGCCATTGAAAAACATCATGTTATTCATGTACCAGAAATGTTTGAAGCTACTGACTGAATGAAAGGAGCTGACATCTCACTCTCTTTGAATCTTCTTTATCATGCTAAGAGGAGCAGGAAAAAGCAAAAAATTTCAGAATTGCACCTTGCAATGCGGAGAAATTACTGTTTGTGCATTTACAATATTCATTGATTTTTGCCATTGAAAAACGTCCAGAAATGATTGGAGCTACTGACTGAATGAAAGGAGCTGGCATCTCACTCTCTTTGAATCTTCTTTATCATGCTAAGAGGAGCAGGAAAAAGCAAAAAATTTCAGAATTGCACCTTGCAATGCGGAGAAATTACTGTTTGTGCATTTACAATATTCATTGATTTTTGCCATTGAAAAACATGTTATTCATATACCAGAAATGTTTGAAGCTACTGACTGAATGAAAGGAGCTGGCACCTCACTCTCTTTGAATCTTCTTTATCATGCTAAGAGGAGCGGGAAAAAGCAAAAAATTTCAGAATTGCACCTTGCAATGCGGAGAAATTACTGTTTGTGCATTTACAATATTCATTGATTTTTGCCATTGAAAAACGTCCAAAAATGATTGAAGGTACTGACTGAATGAAAGGAGCTGGCATCTCACTCTCTTTGAATCTTCTTTATCATGCTAAGAGGAGCAGGAAAAAGCAAAAAATTTCAGAATTGCACCTTGCAATGCGGAGAAATTACTGTTTGTGCATTTACAATATTCATTGGTTTTTGCCATTGAAAAACGTCCAGAAATGATTGAAGCTACTGACTGAATGAAAGGAGCTGGCATCTCACTCTCTTTGAATCTTCTTTATCATGCTAAGAGGAGCAGGAAAAAGCAAAAAATTTCAGAATTGCACCTTGCAATGCGGAGAAATTACAGTTTGTGCATTTACAATATTCATTGATTTTTGCCATTGAAAAACATCCAGAAATGATTGAAGCTACTGACTGAATGAAAGGAGCTGGCATCTCACTCTCTTTGAATCTTCTTTATCATGCTAAGAGGAGCAGGAAAAAGCAAAAAATTTCAGAATTGCACCTTGCAATGCGGAGAAATTACTGTTTGTGCATTTACAATATTCATTGATTTTTGCCATTGAAAAACATCATGTTATTCATATACCAGAAATGTTTGAAGCTACTGACTGAATGAAAGGAGCTGGCATCTCACTCTCTTTGAATCTTCTTTATCATGCTAAGAGGAGCAGGAAAAAGCAAAAAATTTCAGAATTGCACCTTGCAATGTGGAGAAATTACTGTTTGTGCATTTACAATATTCATTGATTTTTACCATTGAAAAACGTCCAGAAATGATTGAAGCTACTGACTGAATGAATGTAGCTGGCATCTCACTCTCTTTGAATCTTCTTTATCATGCTAAGAGGAGCAGGAAAAAGCAAAAAATTTCAGACTTGCACCTTGCAATGCGGAGAAATTACTGTTTGTGCATTTACAATATTCATTGATTTTTGCCATTGAAAAACATCATGTTATTCATATACCAGAAATGTTTGAAGCTACTGACTGAATGAAAGGAGCTGGCATCTCACTCTCTTTGAATCTTCTTTATCATGCTAAGAGGAGCAGGAAAAAGCAAAAAATTTCAGAATTGCACCTTGCAATGCGGAGAAATTACTGTTTGTGCATTTACAATATTCAATGATTTTTGCCATTGAAAAACGTCCAGAAATGATTGAAGCTACTGACTGAACGAAAGGAGCTGGCATCTCACTCTCTTTGAATCTTCTTTATCATGCTAAGAGGAGCAGGAAAAAGCAAAAAATTTCAGAATTGCACCTTGCAATGCGGAGAAATTACTGTTTGTGCATTTACAATATTCATTGATTTTTGCCATTGAAAAACATCATGTTATTCATATACCAGAAATGTTTGAAGCTACTGACTGAATGAAAGGAGCTGACATCTCACTCTCTTTGAATCTTCTTTATCATGCTAAGAGGAGCAGGAAAAAGCAAAAAATTTCAGAATTGCACCTTGCAATGCGGAGAAATTACTGTTTGTGCATTTACAATATTCATTGATTTTTACCATTGAAAAACGTCCAGAAATGATTGAAGCTACTGACTGAATGAAAGTAGCTGGCATCTCACTCTCTTTGAATCTTCTTTATCATGCTAAGAGGAGCAGGAAAAAGCAAAAAATTTCAGACTTGCACCTTGCAATGCGGAGAAATTACTGTTTGTGCATTTACAATATTCATTGATTTTTGCCATTGAAAAACATCATGTTATTCATATACCAGAAATGTTTGAAGCTACTGACTGAATGAAAGGAGCTGGCATCTCACTCTCTTTGAATCTTCTTTATCATGCTAAGAGGAGCAGGAAAAAGCAAAAAATTTCAGAATTGCACCTTGCAATGCGGAGAAATTACTGTTTGTGCATTTACAATATTCATTGATTTTTGCCATTGAAAAACATCCAGAAATGATTGAAGCTACTGACTGAATGAAAGGAGCTGGCATCTCACTCTCTTTGAATCTTCTTTATCATGCTAAGAGGAGCAGGAAAAAGCAAAAAATTTCAGAATTGCACCTTGCAATGCGGAGAAATTACTGTTTGTGCATTTACAATATTAATTGATTTTTGCCATTGAAAAACATCATGTTATTCATATACCAGAAATGTTTGAAGCTACTGACTGAATGAAAGGAGCTGACATCACACTCTCTTTGAATCTTGTTTATCATGCTAAGAGGAGCAGGAAAAAGCAAAAAATTTCAGAATTGCACCTTGCAATGCGGAGAAATTACTGTTTGTGCATTTACAATATTCATTGATTTTTGCCATTGAAAAACATCCAGAAATGATTGAAGCTACTGACTGAATGAAAGGAGCTGGCATCTCACTCTCTTTGAATCTTCTTTATCATGCTAAGAGGAGCAGGAAAAAGCAAAAAATTTCAGAATTGCACCTTGCAATGTGGAGAAATTACTGTTTGTGCATTTACAATATTCATTGATTTTTACCATTGAAAAACGTCCAGAAATGATTGAAGCTACTGACTGAATGAAAGTAGCTGGCATCTCACTCTCTTTGAATCTTCTTTATCATGCTAAGAGGAGCAGGAAAAAGCAAAAAATTTCAGACCTTCACCTTGCAATGCGGAGAAATTACTGTTTGTGCATTTACAATATTCATTGATTTTTGCCATTGAAAAACATCATGTTATTCATATACCAGAAATGTTTGAAGCTACTGACTGAATGAAAGGAGCTGGCATCTCACTCTCTTTGAATCTTCTTTATCATGCTAAGAGGAGCAGGAAAAAGCAAAAAATTTCAGAATTGCACCTTGCAATGCGGAGAAATTACTGTTTGTACATTTACAATATTCATTGATTTTTGCCATTGAAAAACATCATGTTATTCATATACCAGAAATGTTTGAAGCTACTCACTGAATGAAAGGAGCTGGCATCTCACTCTCTTTGAATCTTCTTTATCATGCTAAGAGGAGCAGGAAAAAGCAAAAAATTTCAGAATTGCACCTTGCAATGTGGAGAAATTACTGTTTGTGCATTTACAATATTCATTGATTTTTACCATTGAAAAACGTCCAGAAATGATTGAAGCTACTGACTGAATGAAAGTAGCTGGCATCTCACTCTCTTTGAATCTTCTTTATCATGCTAAGAGGAGCAGGAAAAAGCAAAAAATTTCAGACTTGCACCTTGCAATGCGGAGAAATTACTGTTTGTGCATTTACAATATTCATTGATTTTTGCCATTGAAAAACATCATGTTATTCATATACCAGAAATGTTTGAAGCTACTGACTGAATGAAAGGAGCTGGCATCTCACTCTCTTTGAATCTTCTTTATCATGCTAAGAGGAGCAGGAAAAAGCAAAAAATTTCAGAATTGCACCTTGCAATGCGGAGAAATTACTGTTTGTACATTTACAATATTCATTGATTTTTGCCATTGAAAAACATCCAGAAATGATTGAAGCTACTGACTGAATGAAAGGAGCTGGCATCTCACTCTCTTTGAATCTTCTTTATCATGCTAAGAGGAGCAGGAAAAAGCAAAAAATTTCAGAATTGCACCTTGCAATGCGGAGAAATTACTGTTTGTGCATTTACAATATTCATTGATTTTTGCCATTGAAAAACATCATGTTATTCATATACCAGAAATGTTTGAAGCTACTGACTGAATGAAAGGAGCTGACATCACACTCTCTTTGAATCTTCTTTATCATGCTAAGAGGAGCAGGAAAAAGCAAAAAATTTCAGAATTGCACCTTGCAATGCGGAGAAATTACTGTTTGTGCATTTACAATATTCATTGATTTTTGCCATTGAAAAACATCCAGAAATGATTGAAGCTACTGACTGAATGAAAAGAGCTGGCATCTCACTCTCTTTGAATCTTCTTTATCATGCTAAGAGGAGCAGGAAAAAGCAAAAAATTTCAGAATTGCACCTTGCAATGCGGAGAAATTACTGTTTGTGCATTTACAATATTCATTGATTTTTGCCATTGAAAAACATCATGTTATTCATATACCAGAAATGTTTGAAGCTACTGACTGAATGAAAGGAGCTGGCATCTCACTCTCTTTGAATCTTCTTTATCATGCTAAGAGGAGCAGGAAAAAGCAAAAAATTTCAGAATTGCACCTTGCAATGCGGAGAAATTACTGTTTGTGCATTTACAATATTCATTGATTTTTGCCATTGAAAAACGTCCAGAAATGATTGAAGGTACTGACTGAATGAAAGGAGCTGGCATCTCACTCTCTTTGAATCTTCTTTATCATGCTAAGAGGAGCAGGAAAAAGCAAAAAATTTCAGAATTGCACCTTGCAATGCGGAGAAATTACTGTTTGTGCATTTACAATATTCATTGGTTTTTGCCATTGAAAAACGTCCAGAAATGATTGAAGCTACTGACTGAATGAAAGGAGCTGGCATCTCACTCTCTTTGAATCTTCTTTATCATGCTAAGAGGAGCAGGAAAAAGCAAAAAATTTCAGAATTGCACCTTGCAATGCGGAGAAATTACAGTTTGTGCATTTACAATATTCATTGATTTTTGCCATTGAAAAACATCCAGAAATGATTGAAGCTACTGACTGAATGAAAGGAGCTGGCATCTCACTCTCTTTGAATCTTCTTTATCATGCTAAGAGGAGCAGGAAAAAGCAAAAAATTTCAGAATTGCACCTTGCAATGCGGAGAAATTACTGTTTGTGCATTTACAATATTCATTGATTTTCGCCATTGAAAAACATCATGTTATTCATATACCAGAAATGTTTGAAGCTACTGACTGAATGAAAGGAGCTGGCATCTCACTCTCTTTGAATCTTCTTTATCATGCTAAGAGGAGCAGGAAAAAGCAAACAATTTCAGAATTGCACCTTGCAATGTGGAGAAATTACTGTTTGTGCATTTACAATATTCATTGATTTTTACCATTGAAAAACGTCCAGAAATGATTGAAGCTACTGACTGAATGAAAGTAGCTGGCATCTCACTCTCTTTGAATCTTCTTTATCATGCTAAGAGGAGCAGGAAAAAGCAAAAAATTTCAGACTTGCACCTTGCAATGCGGAGAAATTACTGTTTGTGCATTTACAATATTCATTGATTTTTGCCATTGAAAAACATCATGTTATTCATATACCAGAAATGTTTGAAGCTACTGACTGAATGAAAGGAGCTGGCATCTCACTCTCTTTGAATCTTCTTTATCATGCTAAGAGGAGCAGGAAAAAGTAAAAAATTTCAGAATTGCACCTTGCAATGCGGAGAAATTACTGTTTGTGCATTTATAATATTCAATGATTTTTGCCATTGAAAAACGTCCAGAAATGATTGAAGCTACTGACTGAACGAAAGGAGCTGGCATCTCACTCTCTTTGAATCTTCTTTATCATGCTAAGAGGAGCAGGAAAAAGCAAAAAATTTCAGAATTGCACCTTGCAATGCGGAGAAATTACTGTTTGTGCATTTACAATATTCATTGATTTTTGCCATTGAAAAACATCCAGAAATGATTGAAGCTACTGACTGAATGAAAGTAGCTGGCATCTCACTCTCTTTGAATCTTCTTTATCATGCTAAGAGGAGCAGGAAAAAGCAAAAAATTTCAGACTTGCACCTTGCAATGCGGAGAAATTACTGTTTGTGCATTTACAATATTCATTGATTTTTGCCATTGAAAAACATCATGTTATTCATATACCAGAAATGTTTGAAGCTACTGACTGAATGAAAGGAGCTGGCATCTCACTCTCTTTGAATCTTCTTTATCATGCTAAGAGGAGCAGGAAAAAGCAAAAAATTTCAGAATTGCACCTTGCAATGCGGAGAAATTACTGTTTGTACATTTACAATATTCATTGATTTTGCCATTGAAAAACATCCAGAAATGATTGAAGCTACTGACTGAATGAAAGGAGCTGGCATCTCACTCTCTTTGAATCTTCTTTATCATGCTAAGAGGAGCAGGAAAAAGCAAAAAATTTCAGAATTGCACCTTGCAATGCGGAGAAATTACTGTTTGTGCATTTACAATATTCATTGATTTTTGCCATTGAAAAACATCATGTTATTCATATACCAGAAATGTTTGAAGCTACTGACTGAATGAAAGGAGCTGACATCACACTCTCTTTGAATCTTCTTTATCATGCTAAGAGGAGCAGGAAAAAGCAAAAAATTTCAGAATTGCACCTTGCAATGCGGAGAAATTACTGTTTGTGCATTTACAATATTCATTGATTTTTGCCATTGAAAAACATCCAGAAATGATTGAAGCTACTGACTGAATGAAAAGAGCTGGCATCTCACTCTCTTTGAATCTTCTTTATCATGCTAAGAGGAGCAGGAAAAAGCAAAAAATTTCAGAATTGCACCTTGCAATGCGGAGAAATTACTGTTTGTGCATTTACAATATTCATTGATTTTTGCCATTGAAAAACATCATGTTATTCATATACCAGAAATGTTTGAAGCTACTGACTGAATGAAAGGAGCTGGCATCTCACTCTCTTTGAATCTTCTTTATCATGCTAAGAGGAGCAGGAAAAAGCAAAAAATTTCAGAATTGCACCTTGCAATGCGGAGAAATTACTGTTTGTGCATTTACAATATTCATTGATTTTTGCCATTGAAAAACGTCCAGAAATGATTGAAGGTACTGACTGAATGAAAGGAGCTGGCATCTCACTCTCTTTGAATCTTCTTTATCATGCTAAGAGGAGCAGGAAAAAGCAAAAAATTTCAGAATTGCACCTTGCAATGCGGAGAAATTACTGTTTGTGCATTTACAATATTCATTGATTTTTGCCATTGAAAAACTGTTCATTCCAGAAATGATTGAAGCTACTGACTGAATGAAAGGAGCTGGCATCTCACTCTCTTTGAATCTTCTTTATCATGCTAAGAGGAGCAGGAAAAAGCAAAAAATTTCAGAATTGCACCTTGCAATGCGGAGAAATTACAGTTTGTGCATTTACAATATTCATTGATTTTTGCCATTGAAAAACATCCAGAAATGATTGAAGCTACTGACTGAATGAAAGGAGCTGGCATCTCACTCTCTTTGAATCTTCTTTATCATGCTAAGAGGAGCAGGAAAAAGCAAAAAATTTCAGAATTGCACCTTGCAATGCGGAGAAATTACTGTTTGTGCATTTACAATATTCATTGATTTTTGCCATTGAAAAACATCATGTTATTCATATACCAGAAATGTTTGAAGCTACTGACTGAATGAAAGGAGCTGGCATCTCACTCTCTTTGAATCTTCTTTATCATGCTAAGAGGAGCAGGAAAAAGCAAACAAATTTCAGAATTGCACCTTGCAATGTGGAGAAATTACTGTTTGTGCATTTACAATATTCATTGATTTTTACCATTGAAAAACGTCCAGAAATGATTGAAGCTACTGACTGAATGAAAGTAGCTGGCATCTCACTCTCTTTGAATTATCTTTATCATGCTAAGAGGAGCAGGAAAAAGCAAAAAATTTCAGACTTGCACCTTGCAATGCGGAGAAATTACTGTTTGTGCATTTACAATATTCATTGATTTTTGCCATTGAAAAACATCATGTTATTCATATACCAGAAATGTTTGAAGCTACTGACTGAATGAAAGGAGCTGGCATCTCACTCTCTTTGAATCTTCTTTATCATGCTAAGAGGAGCAGGAAAAAGTAAAAAATTTCAGAATTGCACCTTGCAATGCGGAGAAATTACTGTTTGTGCATTTATAATATTCAATTGATTTTTGCCATTGAAAAACGTCCAGAAATGATTGAAGCTACTGACTGAACGAAAGGAGCTGGCATCTCACTCTCTTTGAATCTTCTTTATCATGCTAAGAGGAGCAGGAAAAAGCAAAAAATTTCAGAATTGCACCTTGCAATGCGGAGAAATTACTGTTTGTGCATTTACAATATTCATTGATTTTTGCCATTGAAAAACATCCAGAAATGATTGAAGCTACTGACTGAATGAAAGGAGCTGGCATCTCACTCTCTTTGAATCTTCTTTATCATGCTAAGAGGAGCAGGAAAAAGCAAAAAATTTCAGAATTGCACCTTGCAATGCGGAGAAATTACTGTTTGTGCATTTACAATATTCATTGATTTTTGCCATTGAAAAACATCATGTTATTCATATACCAGAAATGTTTGAAGCTACTGACTGAATGAAAGGAGCTGACATCTCACTCTCTTTGAATCTTCTTTATCATGCTAAGAGGAGCAGGAAAAAGCAAAAAATTTCAGAATTGCACCTTGCAATGCGGAGAAATTACTATTTGTGCATTTACAATATTCATTGATTTTTGCCATTGAAAAACGTCCAGAAATGATTGAAGCTACTGACTGAATGAAAGGAGCTGGCATCTCACTCTCTTTGAATCTTCTTTATCATGCTAAGAGGAGCAGGAAAAAGCAAAAAATTTCAGAATTGCACCTTGCAATGCGGAGAAATTACTGTTTGTGCATTTACAATATTCATTGATTTTTGCCATTGAAAAACATGTTATTCATATACCAGAAATGTTTGAAGCTACTGACTGAATGAAAGGAGCTGGCACCTCACTCTCTTTGAATCTTCTTTATCATGCTAAGAGGAGCGGGAAAAAGCAAAAAATTTCAGAATTGCACCTTGCAATGTGGAGAAATTACTGTTTGTGCATTTATAATATTCAATGATTTTTGCCATTGAAAAACGTCCAGAAATGATTGAAGCTACTGACTGAACGAAAGGAGCTGGCATCTCACTCTCTTTGAATCTTCTTTATCATGCTAAGAGGAGCAGGAAAAAGCAAAAAATTTCAGAATTGCACCTTGCAATGCGGAGAAATTACTGTTTGTGCATTTACAATATTCATTGATTTTTGCCATTGAAAAACATCATGTTATTCATATACCAGAAATGTTTGAAGCTACTGACTGAATGAAAGGAGCTGACATCTCACTCTCTTTGAATCTTCTTTATCATGCTAAGAGGAGCAGGAAAAAGCAAAAATTTCAGAATTGCACCTTGCAATGCGGAGAAATTACTGTTTGTGCATTTACAATATTCATTGATTTTTACCATTGAAAAACGTCCAGAAATGATTGAAGCTACTGACTGAATGAAAGTAGCTGGCATCTCACTCTCTTTGAATCTTCTTTATCATGCTAAGAGGAGCAGGAAAAAGCAAAAAATTTCAGACTTGCACCTTGCAATGCGGAGAAATTACTGTTTGTGCATTTACAATATTCATTGATTTTTGCCATTGAAAAACATCATGTTATTCATATACCAGAAATGTTTGAAGCTACTGACTGAATGAAAGGAGCTGGCATCTCACTCTCTTTGAATCTTCTTTATCATGCTAAGAGGAGCAGGAAAAGCAAAAAATTTCAGAATTGCACCTTGCAATGCGGAGAAATTACTGTTTGTGCATTTACAATATTCATTGATTTTTGCCATTGAAAAACATCCAGAAATGATTGAAGCTACTGACTGAATGAAAGGAGCTGGCATCTCACTCTCTTTGAATCTTCTTTATCATGCTAAGAGGAGCAGGAAAAAGCAAAAAATTTCAGAATTGCACCTTGCAATGCGGAGAAATTACTGTTTGTGCATTTACAATATTCATTGATTTTTGCCATTGAAAAACATCATGTTATTCATATACCAGAAATGTTTGAAGCTACTGACTGAATGAAAGGAGCTGACATCACACTCTCTTTGAATCTTGTTTATCATGCTAAGAGGAGCAGGAAAAAGCAAAAAATTTCAGAATTGCACCTTGCAATGCGGAGAAATTACTGTTTGTGCATTTACAATATTCATTGATTTTTGCCATTGAAAAACATCCAGAAATGATTGAAGCTACTGACTGAATGAAAGGAGCTGGCATCTCACTCTCTTTGAATCTTCTTTATCATGCTAAGAGGAGCAGGAAAAAGCAAAAAATTTCAGAATTGCACCTTGCAATGCGGAGAAATTACTGTTTTGTGCATTTACAATATTCATTGATTTTTGCCATTGAAAAACGTCCAGAAATGATTGAAGCTACTGACTGAATGAAAGGAGCTGGCATCTCACTCTCTTTGAATCTTCTTTATCATGCTAAGAGGAGCAGGAAAAAGCAAAAAATTTCAGAATTGCACCTTGCAATGCGGAGAAATTACAGTTTGTGCATTTACAATATTCATTGATTTTTGCCATTGAAAAACATCCAGAAATGATTGAAGCTACTGACTGAATGAAAGGAGCTGGCATCTCACTCTCTTTGAATCTTCTTTATCATGCTAAGAGGAGCAGGAAAAAGCAAAAAATTTCAGAATTGCACCTTGCAATGTGGAGAAATTACTGTTTGTGCATTTACAATATTCATTGATTTTTACCATTGAAAAACGTCCAGAAATGATTGAAGCTACTGACTGAATGAAAGTAGCTGGCATCTCACTCTCTTTGAATCTTCTTTATCATGCTAAGAGGAGCAGGAAAAAGCAAAAAATTTCAGAACTTGCACCTTGCAATGCGGAGAAATTACTGTTTGTGCATTTACAATATTCATTGATTTTTGCCATTGAAAAACATCATGTTATTCATATACCAGAAATGTTTGAAGCTACTGACTGAATGAAAGGAGCTGGCATCTCACTCTCTTTGAATCTTCTTTATCATGCTAAGAGGAGCAGGAAAAGCAAAAAATTTCAGAATTGCACCTTGCAATGCGGAGAAATTACTGTTTGTGCATTTACAATATTCATTGATTTTTGCCATTGAAAAACATCATGTTATTCATATACCAGAAATGTTTGAAGCTACTGACTGAATGAAAGGAGCTGGCATCTCACTCTCTTTGAATCTTCTTTATCATGCTAAGAGGAGCAGGAAAAAGCAAAAAATTTCAGAATTGCACCTTGCAATGTGGAGAAATTACTGTTTGTGCATTTACAATATTCATTGATTTTTACCATTGAAAAACGTCCAGAAATGATTGAAGCTACTGACTGAATGAAAGTAGCTGGCATCTCACTCTCTTTGAATCTTCTTTATCATGCTAAGAGGAGCAGGAAAAAGCAAAAAATTTCAGACTTGCACCTTGCAATGCGGAGAAATTACTGTTTGTGCATTTACAATATTCATTGATTTTTGCCATTGAAAAACATCATGTTATTCATATACCAGAAATGTTTGAAGCTACTGACTGAATGAAAGGAGCTGGCATCTCACTCTATTTGAATCTTCTTTATCATGCTAAGAGGAGCAGGAAAAAGCAAAAAATTTCAGAATTGCACCTTGCAATGCGGAGAAATACTGTTTGTGCATTTACAATATTCATTGATTTTTGCCATTGAAAAACATCATGTTATTCATATACCAGAAATGATTGAAGCTACTGACTGAATGAAAGGAGCTGGCATCTCACTCTCTTTGAATCTTCTTTATCATGCTAAGAGGAGCAGGAAAAAGTAAAAAATTTCAGAATTGCACCTTGCAATGCGGAGAAATTACTGTTTGTGCATTTATAATATTCAATGATTTTTGCCATTGAAAAACGTCCAGAAATGATTGAAGCTACTGACTGAACGAAAGGAGCTGGCATCTCACTCTCTTTGAATCTTCTTTATCATGCTAAGAGGAGCAGGAAAAAGCAAAAAATTTCAGAATTGCACCTTGCAATGCGGAGAAATTACTGTTTGTGCATTTACAATATTCATTGATTTTTGCCATTGAAAAACATCCAGAAATGATTGAAGCTACTGACTGAATGAAAGGAGCTGGCATCTCACTCTCTTTGAATCTTCTTTATCATGCTAAGAGGAGCAGGAAAAAGCAAAAAATTTCAGAATTGCACCTTGCAATGCGGAGAAATTACTGTTTGTGCATTTACAATATTCATTGATTTTTGCCATTGAAAAACATCATGTTATTCATATACCAGAAATGTTTGAAGCTACTGACTGAATGAAAGGAGCTGACATCTCACTCTCTTTGAATCTTCTTTATCATGCTAAGAGGAGCAGGAAAAAGCAAAAAATTTCAGAATTGCACCTTGCAATGCGGAGAAATTACTGTTTGTGCATTTACAATATTCATTGATTTTTGCCATTGAAAAACATCATGTTATTCATATACCAGAAATGTTTGAAGCTACTGACTGAATGAAAGGAGCTGACATCTCACTCTCTTTGAATCTTCTTTATCATGCTAAGAGGAGCAGGAAAAAGCAAAAAATTTCAGAATTGCACCTTGCAATGCGGAGAAATTACTGTTTGTGCATTTACAATATTCATTGATTTTTGCCATTGAAAAACATCATGTTATTCATGTACCAGAAATGTTTGAAGCTACTGACTGAATGAAAGGAGCTGACATCTCACTCTCTTTGAATCTTCTTTATCATGCTAAGAGGAGCAGGAAAAAGCAAAAAATTTCAGAATTGCACCTTGCAATGCGGAGAAATTACTGTTTGTGCATTTACAATATTCATTGATTTTTGCCATTGAAAACGTCCAGAAATGATTGAAGCTACTGACTGAATGAAAGGAGCTGGCATCTCACTCTCTTTGAATCTTCTTTATCATGCTAAGAGGAGCAGGAAAAAGCAAAAAATTTCAGAATTGCACCTTGCAATGCGGAGAAATTACTGTTTGTGCATTTACAATATTCATTGATTTTTGCCATTGAAAAACATGTTATTCATATACCAGAAATGTTTGAAGCTACTGACTGAATGAAAGGAGCTGGCACCTCACTCTCTTTGAATCTTCTTTATCATGCTAAGAGGAGCGGAAAAAGCAAAAATTTCAGAATTGCACCTTGCAATGCGGAGAAATTACTGTTTGTGCATTTACAATATTCATTGATTTTTGCCATTGAAAAAATCATTTATTCGTCCAAAAATGATTGAAGGTACTGACTGAATGAAAGGAGCTGGCATCTCACTCTCTTTGAATCTTCTTTATCATGCTAAGAGGAGCAGGAAAAAGCAAAAAATTTCAGAATTGCACCTTGCAATGCGGAGAAATTACTGTTTGTGCATTTACAATATTCATTGGTTTTTGCCATTGAAAAACGTCCAGAAATGATTGAAGCTACTGACTGAATGAAAGGAGCTGGCATCTCACTCTCTTTGAATCTTCTTTATCATGCTAAGAGGAGCAGGAAAAAGCAAAAAATTTCAGAATTGCACCTTGCAATGCGGAGAAATTACAGTTTGTGCATTTACAATATTCATTGATTTTTGCCATTGAAAAACATCCAGAAATGATTGAAGCTACTGACTGAATGAAAGGAGCTGGCATCTCACTCTCTTTGAATCTTCTTTATCATGCTAAGAGGAGCAGGAAAAAGCAAAAGATTTCAGAATTGCACCTTGCAATGCGGAGAAATTACTGTTTGTGCATTTACAATATTCATTGATTTTTGCCATTGAAAAACATCATGTTATTCATATACCAGAAATGTTTGAAGCTACTGACTGAATGAAAGGAGCTGGCATCTCACTCTCTTTGAATCTTCTTTATCATGCTAAGAGGAGCAGGAAAAAGCAAAAAATTTCAGAATTGCACCTTGCAATGTGGAGAAATTACTGTTTGTGCATTTACAATATTCATTGATTTTTACCATTGAAAAACGTCCAGAAATGATTGAAGCTACTGACTGAATGAAAGTAGCTGGCATCTCACTCTCTTTGAATCTTCTTTATCATGCTAAGAGGAGCAGGAAAAAGCAAAAAATTTCAGACTTGCACCTTGCAATGCGGAGAAATTACTGTTTGTGCATTTACAATATTCATTGATTTTTGCCATTGAAAAACATCATGTTATTCATATACCAGAAATGTTTGAAGCTACTGACTGAATGAAAGGAGCTGGCATCTCACTCTCTTTGAATCTTCTTTATCATGCTAAGAGGAGCAGGAAAAAGCAAAAAATTTCAGAATTGCACCTTGCAATGCGGAGAAATTACTGTTTGTGCATTTACAATATTCAATGATTTTTGCCATTGAAAAACGTCCAGAAATGATTGAAGCTACTGACTGAACGAAAGGAGCTGGCATCTCACTCTCTTTGAATCTTCTTTATCATGCTAAGAGGAGCAGGAAAAAGCAAAAAATTTCAGAATTGCACCTTGCAATGCGGAGAAATTACTGTTTGTGCATTTACAATATTCATTGATTTTTGCCATTGAAAAACATCATGTTATTCATATACCAGAAATGTTTGAAGCTACTGACTGAATGAAAGGAGCTGACATCTCACTCTCTTTGAATCTTCTTTATCATGCTAAGAGGAGCAGGAAAAAGCAAAAAATTTCAGAATTGCACCTTGCAATGCGGAGAAATTACTGTTTGTGCATTTACAATATTCATTGATTTTTACCATTGAAAAACGTCCAGAAATGATTGAAGCTACTGACTGAATGAAAGTAGCTGGCATCTCACTCTCTTTGAATCTTCTTTATCATGCTAAGAGGAGCAGGAAAAAGCAAAAAATTTCAGACTTGCTCCTTGCAATGCGGAGAAATTACTGTTTGTGCATTTACAATATTCATTGATTTTTGCCATTGAAAAACATCATGTTATTCATATACCAGAAATGTTTGAAGCTACTGACTGAATGAAAGGAGCTGGCATCTCACTCTCTTTGAATATTCTTTATCATGCTAAGAGGAGCAGGAAAAAGCAAAAAATTTCAGAATTGCACCTTGCAATGCGGAGAAATTACTGTTTGTGCATTTACAATATTCATTGATTTTTGCCATTGAAAAACATCCAGAAATGATTGAAGCTACTGACTGAATGAAAG